>NW_024097853.1:0-73498 GCF_016545835.1 Crotalus tigris | reverse complement strand
CAAGCAAAGCCTCATCTGTGGGATGCAGGTAGCACACAAAACCATGCACTCTCTGGTCCATGGTAAAACCTTTCTCCATGGAACCGATCCCTGGTGCCCAAAAGATTGGGGACCACTGCTTTAAAACGTCCCTCAAGAAGAAACTAAGTTTATATGATTCAGTGAAAAGCTTTATTTAATAACCAGAGCTATGCTTTTGTACAGTTTATCTCAATACCTTCCTGTCTTTGAATTACCATACAGAAAGGGCATATTGCTTCTCCATATCACAGATGCAAAAAAGCAGTTCTTGTGACTCTTACGTCTGGGGATTCCTTCAAGAAATAATTAAATATTAGGTGAGAGGAATTATGATATGGGAATTAACATTTCCTTCTAATAACTACTGATAGTATAATATAGTTACAAATACCATTATGAGAATTGAAATTACAATTATGTCACAGAGATGTTTGGCAGTTAGCTTTCACAGTGAATCATCCTATAACATTTTATATTTAGATAACTATCTGTATAGCTAATGTGTGTTAATTTTGATGGGGAGATTCAAAATTTAGTCACATCAAACTACCTTTAGAATCAAAAGGAATCAATATAGATTACTAACTTTCTCTCATCTTGAAATGTTTGAGATAGCGTTCACTTAGATCTCCATAGGCATGTAGAAAGCTATGTGGTCACTAATATTTCTCATGGTAGTTGACTCATTACTCTCCAATCCAATTCTGCCTGATCTTACCAGATGGGCAGAAACCATGGAAAACAGGTGTCCTTCAAATTTCATGGCATACGGCTTTCTGCTGAAAGTCATATTCCATCTCTAAGAAATTGAGGGATTGGAAAACTGTCAGAAATGGTTTCCTGGGACATCACTGTATTAGTCACTGAAGAACTCAGCAATCATTCTGCTCCAATGAAATATAAAACCTAGCCCATCTCCCTTTTCCTTGGCACTAAACCTTTGAAATTAGCCAGATTCTGTGCTAAAAACACATGGCAGAGCAGAAGGGGCCAATACTGTGCCATATGCCATTTCTGCATCTTTTATTTAAACATAACATAATGCAGCTGGCACAACACAGAGCAGGGCCTATGCTTGATTTGAGTGTGACTAGCTTCTGTTTAGTCATAGCCAGAGAATGGACTGCCCTGATTATTAAGTGTAAGAAACAGGAAGCATCAGTGCCCACAAAAAATGAGCAAGACTGAAACTCAATCAGGAAAAGCAAAAACATTTTAAAAAATCTGAAATATTTTGGTACTGAAGCAAATATGCAATGCTTCATAGTCTGAACTGCTGATGTAACTGAGTTCTTTTTTTTTAATAATTTTTATTCATAATACAATTAAAACAACAGTGGACAAACATGACATTCCAGAATGAATTTTCCTATCATGTAACTGAGTTCTTGAGAATATAGTTTTGACCATGAGATATGCCAGATATGTATGTGCTTTGCTTATTTATATAAGGAATTTGAATGAATTATAAATCCTATGTGAATTTCTAACTGTGAATTGGGTTCACAGACAGGGGGATGGGGAATTGAATTATTTATCTATTCATCATCCATCCATCCATTCAATCAATCAATCATTTTTAGCCTGCTGCCATTCCTCAACCCTCAGCAGGTTACCGTCAGTAGTTTCAAATAAAATATCCATAGTGCAATCAAAAGCAAATGATAAAAAATTAAAATGGAAAGATGATAAGCCCTAACAAGAAACAATAAAAACACTGAAAAATGCAACAGAAGATGGTCTTATTCAAAAGTCAAAATCCTCTTCACAGTTCTATTTTAGTAATAACAAATTTATTTATAATTTAATTAAAATGTAGGTACTTACAGTATAATGGTAAATAATTTGTATGCGATAAATAAGGTGATATGTTTTTGAATGGCTTTCTGTCTCATTAACATATAATGAAATGTTTTTGCCTGAATGGTTTGCTTCCAAATTCAGGCATCATTAAGATGCAAAACTACAGTGGCTGAAAATTAGATTCAGCTGATTTAGACCAGGCTAAAAAGTCACAACTGGTAATAAGCAACTATCTGTAAAGGAAATTTGTTACAGAAAAAAGTTCTTCAATTGAGTTGGGTTAGTGCAGGGGTCTTCAAACCTGACCTTTTATGACTTGTGGACTTCAACTCCCAGAATTCCTCAACCAGCTTGCTGAATTTGAAGACCCCTGAGTTAGTAGAATAGCAGGTAACAGCCAGTAAATGGTTTCCTTTCAGAACCACAGAATCATAGAGTTGGAAGGAACCTGTGAGCCCCATAGAGCCAGCCTCTACTCAATTCAAAAACACAAATTAAAGTGTCCCAGAGAGAAGGGTTTGTAACCTATGCCTGAATACATCCACCCCTTTAGGTAATTGGTTTTCCTGTTAGACTGCTCTTATCTTTGATAAGTTTTTTTCAATAATTTTCTATTGTAATGTTTCTTCCTGTAAGTTAAACCCATTATTCCATGGCCTGTAGTTTGAAGAGACAGAGAACTTATAGGATTTTTAAGTATTTAAAGAGTAAAATTAAGTTTTCCTTAATAATCATTTCTCAAAGCTAAACATGCCCTGAGAAAGACTTTCTTCAGGCCTTCCTCTCAGAGTGATTTCTAGACCCTTTATTATTTTTATTGCTTTTCTTTAATTCAGTGTCTTCTCCATGAGAAGGGAGAAGACATTGTTGTAGACATCACTTCAGCAGTCATATTGTAAGGATCTGAATAGTTCCATAGTGTGAACAGTACAATAACTTCATAGACCAATATTTTGTATTTGCTGGATAGGCTCACAGGGTTATCAGTTTCCTTTCATTTTTTTTTAATTTAGAAGCAGGTACTTCTGCTGAGGGGATTCCTGGAGTATTATTTTGAAATGACACCCGCAATAATCATTATCTTTTTTAATATTGGTTTTAGTGTTGGTTTTTCCTGTTGACCATGTCCAGAAGTGATGTTATAGGGTTGTTATCAAAAAACTAACCATTGATCTCCAGCAAAGGTGGACAACCCTTTAATAGCCAGGGAGTCCATGGGCAATAATAATAATAATAATAATAATAATAATAATAATAATAATAATAGTAACCACCAGGGGGAGTTGGCAGTGAAGGAATCCAGCAGAGATATACAACTGTTCTCATTTGGAAACCAGGCACCTCTTCCTCAGGAAGAACAAAAACCTCTAACTAAAGAAATAAAAGAATTGAAACAAAGAATAACTGAGCATCTAGAACAGCACAAAAACAACAGAATAAGGCTACCTGCATTGAAGCTTGTTCCAAAGAAACAGCTAGAACAAGCATTAAAAGATGCAAATATTGCAATATCAAGTATAAGCACCAATTCACTGCAAAAAACAAACCAACTAATGTACAGCATAGCTGCAGTTATAACAGAATACCTGGGATGCAAAATCAACAAAAAAGAAAAACAAACAAACAATGCACCAGAAAAATGGAAGGTTAAACTAGAAAATAAGATCAGCAAGTTAAGATCACATGCAAGCAAGCTAGAACAGATGAAAGAAAAGAAGCTGAAGAACAAGAAGACCAAAGAATAACTAATCAAGAAATACCACTTAGAAAAAAGGAAGATCAAGGAAGCACTGGAAATAATAAAGCAACAAATAACAGCTATAGCCAGGAAAATCAGTAGATATGAAGCTCGAATTGCAAACTATAGACAGAACCTCCAATTTCAATCCAATCAGAAACGTTTCTACCAATCCATCAATGGAGAAACTGCAATGAATCAGTCAGTACCTGACAAGGAAGAAACAGTGCAGTTCTGGAAGCAGATATGGGATAACCCAAAGAAATACAACACGGATGCGGCTTGGTTAAAAGAGGTGGATGCAAATAAAACAAAAGTTGAAATGAAAGAACTAGTAATAACAACAAAAATGGTAGAAAAAAGAGCAAAGAAAATCAAAAATTGGTCAGCACCAGGTGAAGATGAACTGCATGGGTTTTGGTTGAAACATCTAACTGTTATACACCCACTCATTGCCAAGCAATTCAACAATATACTACAAGGAGGAGAAATTGAAAAGTGGCTAACAACTGGGAAAAACCTACCTAATAATGAAAAATCCAGCAAAAGGGGCAACACCAGATAACTACAGGCCAATTACCTGCTTACCAACAACTTTCAAATTACTAACTGGTGTGGTAGCTGATGCAGTACAACAGCATCTAGTTGAAACAATCTCTTTCCACCTGAGCAGAAAGGAAACCGCCCCAATAGCAGAGGAACAAAAGATCAACTCCTAATAGACAAAATGATCTTGGAAAACTGCAAGAAAAGGAAGACCAACCTGAATGTGGCATGGATTGACTACAAAAAGGCATTTGACTCTCTGCCACATGATTGGATAATAAAGTGCCTAGAAATAACAGGAGTCAGTAGAAACATCAGAAAATTTGTGCAAAGATCGATGGCATAATGGAAGACACAGTTGCAGATCAATGGTGAGAGGCTGGGAGAGGTTAATATCAAGAGAGGAATATTTCAAGGAGATTCATTATCACCATTAATATTTGTTATTGCACTGTTTCCTCTGTCAACAATACTGAATAACTCAGGACATGGCTATCAAACATCAAAAACATCTGTCAGACTATCCCATCTCCTTTACATGGATGATCTGAAGCTGTTTGGAAAAACATCATCTGAAATAGAATCGCTGCTCAACACTGTCCGTATATATAGCCAAGATATTGTAATGGAGTTTGGCTTGGACAAATGTGCCACACTTACTATCAAACAAGAAAAAATAGTGAAAACTGAAGGAATCAAGATGCCCCACGAAAATAACATTAAGAGTCTGGATGAGGAAGAGTACTACAAATACTTGGGTATCCTTCAAGCTGACAACATCAAGCACACTGAAGTCAAGAAAAAGATTAGAGGTGAATACATCAAGAGAGTGAAGAAGTCCAAACTCAATGGAGGAAATACCATAAAGGCAATCAACACCTGGGCAATTCCAGTCATTAGGTACACAGCTGGAATAATGGACTGGACTCAAGCAGAACTAAAAGCAATGGATAGGAAGACCAGAAAAATAATGACAATGAATCATGCCCTTCATCCACGCAGTGACATTGACAGACTTTATCTACCAAGGCAAATAGATGGGCGTGGAATGCTACAAGTACATCAGATGGTTGAAGAAGAAAAAATGGCTTTGGAAGAATATCTGAAGAACAATGATGAAGATGCACTGAAATTAGTATATCAGGAAGGCTTATTGACTACTGGAGAGACCAAACTGGCCTACAAGAAAGACCAAATGAAGAACAGAATAGAGGCATGGGAAAACAAAGCACTACATGGCCAATACATGAAAAAAATAGCTGGGAAAACAGATAATAACAAAACTTGGCAATGGTTAAGAGCAGGAAAATTGAAGAAAGAGACCGAGGGACTAATTCTGGCTGCACAAGACCAAGCCTTAAGGACAAATGCATACAAAGTCAAAATTGAGAAGACAGCAACCGACAGTAAGTGCCGCCTATGCAAAGAAGCTGAAGAAACAGTGGACCACTTGGTAAGCTGTTGCAAGAAGATTGCACAGACTGATTACAAGCAGCGGCATGACAAAGTAGTAACAATGGTGCATTGGAAGATCTGCAAAAAATATCATTTGCCCGTAAGCAAAAACTGGTGGGATCATAAAATAGAGAAAGTCATAGAAAATGATAAAATTAAACTGCTCTGGGACTTCAGAATTCAAACAGACAAGCACCTGCAACATAACACCCAGACTTAACAATTGTCGATAAGAAAGACAAAAAAGTCTGGATAGTGGACATGGCAGTGCCTGGAGACAGCAGAATAGACGAGAAAGAACTGGAGAAGATAACAAAATACAAAGACCTACAAATAGAAATAGAAAGACTGTGGCAAAAGGAAGCAAGTGTAGTACCAATAGCCATAGGCGCCTTGGGTGCAATCCCAAAACAACTGGAGCACCACTTGAACACCATTAGCATTGACAAATTCGCTATTAGTCAATTGCAAAAGGCGGCCTTACTAGGAACTGCTTCCATCCTGCGACGATATCTGTAATACCATCAAACATCCACATCTGCCTATCCCAGGTCCTGGGTAAGGACTCGATAGGTAGACAAAATGCCAATCCAGTCTGAACATCTGGCTGACTATGCGATGATCCTCAATAATAATAATAATAATAATAATAATAATAATAATAATAATAATAATAATAATAATAATAATATTGAAAGGGACCTTGGAGGTCATCTAGTCCAACCCCCTGTTCAGAAATCCATTTCTGTTAAGTCCTGGGAGCGATGGCCAATGAAGAATACACTGCTGCTGCAAATCTTCTTGAATATGTTGAGGGAAATTATGGAGAGAGCAGAACCAGTGTTAAATTCCATGGATAAGGGAACCCCTTGCAACTTTACTTTAAGGGACAACTTCTTTTTTAGGGGTTTATGTGTGCCTGTCCTCAGAATACTTCTGTGTATTGCGCAGAAACCCACCCTATTTTGGCTGGGGACCCTGGTACCTTTCAGATGCAATTCTTCTTTAGGTTATACCTTCTGACAGACATACGGCTGCAATGTGGCCTTGCCTTCCACAGACCCTGCAAATGGCGAACCGGAACCGGCAGTCTGCTCTTCTGTGGCATCCTCTGCATCCGAAGCATTGTGAAATTATTGAAGCCTTTTCTATGCGATCTCTTTGTCTCCTTCCGGCTGCCTGGTAGAGCTTATTCACCTCATCCTCAGGAACCTCTTCCGAATCTTCTTGCACATTCTCCTGGTGGACAGCAACAGTCTCTGGAGGGCTTCTGGTGGGCCACATGTTTTTTACTGCTCCGCCTGCTGCTTCCTCTGCTGTAACTTCTTGTAGAGCATCTTGGAATGAAATGTCTTCTTTCGCGAAGATCTTTTGCTATAAGTCTCTATTTCTCAGTCCACACACAAAACGATCACACAGTCCTCTAAATCTTTAAATTCACACAGTCTAGCTGCTCGCCTCAGTGCTGCAATAAAGTCCTTAGCAGATTCTCCTGCTCTCTGATCCCTTTGTTCAAACATGTGCCTCCATGCAATGACGGACAGCTTGGGCTGAAAATGTTCTTTTAGAAGTTTCTTTAAGTCTGTGTACATTACGCCTTCCAGTGAAGCAGGAGCCACGAAGTTTTCAGCAATTTCAAAAGTCTCTTGGCCGCATACACACAACAACGTGGCAGCCTTCACCCCATCTTCACGAACTTGGTTAACCCTAAAACATATGATTCCCATCGTTCCGGGTGTGCGACATCGAATTCTGACAAACGGCCGATTTTCGCCATTGTAGTTCGTGCTGCACCACTTGCTTCTGCAGGGGAAGGGTCTCTCAGCCAAACTCATCCTCCAGCGACGCTGTACTGGCAGGATAGCTGCTTAATTTAACGCCATGTTCCCTTCCAGGACTTCTTTTGGGTAAGTCTTAAAGCTTCCTTCTAGCTTTCCTTGTTAAGGATACCATCCTCGTCGCCAGTGTTAAGTCCTGGGAGTGATGGCGAATGAAGAATACACATGTTTCTGGAACAGCTCTTTATTGTGCTTATGTCAAACTCCAACAACGAGCAAAGGTACGCAGGCGTCCTTTTATACGTCCCCATTCCCCGGACAAGATGGCAACATCACTAGGCACTTTTCATGCCTTGCGCATGTGCGCTTGGTCAGTGCCACTCAGTCTGGTCCCGGGCAGCTTTTGCAATTGCCCGGGAACCTTGCAATGTCCCGAGTCTGCATTTGCAGGCTCAGAACACAACAATTTCAGACAAATGGCTGTCCAGTCTCTTCTTAAAAACTTCCAGTGCTGAAGCATTCACTGCTTCTGGAGGCAGGTTGTTCCACTGGTTAATTGTTCTAACTGTCAGGAAGTTTCTCCTTAGTTCTAGGTTGCTTCTTGCCTTGATTAGTTTCCATCCGTTGCTTCTTGTCCTGCCTTCAGGTGCCTTGGAAAATAGCTTGACTCTCTCTTCTTTGTGGCAGCCCCTGAGATATTGGTGATGAAAAGGGAGTGATTGAAATAGTACAAGCGGAAAGAATGGAAAAATGTTTATGGGATTTTGTGAGAGAATTTGAAGCATTTATTTGTTTACTACTACACAATGAACAGTTTTCAAATAAAAACATTAATAAAATGAAGCATACAGAATCAAGAAAGAGAAAACATATATTTTACAAATTAAATTATAATTTATAACATAAACATTATATTAGGTTCACAGCTACATTTTTGTGTGTTTCCATTGCAAAATGGCAAAAAAATGTGACACCAGTTTATGACAATTACATTCAGAAATTATTCAGGACTTTGAGAAAATAATTCAAGAATGTATATAGCCATGCAGATTTAGGTTGCTCATTCTTGCTTGATGTTTTTAGAGTGTTATTGCCCCTCCCCCCCAATGCTGTTCAATATCCATAAAATAACAGTAAAGGAGAAGAAACTGAGAATTGCAGTGGATACCTCTAGTATGCTGTATCACTTCTTATTCCCTAACTCTATTTTTATTGCTAGTTAGTGAAACTAGCAGAATTCCAAAAAGATATAAAATGCACTTGTTTCCATGTTGCAGCCCATCACCTTCTATATATATCCCGTTTTTCAAGTTTTGACATCTTTATAAATATTTGTTCTCAATATGAATGAAAGTTAGGCTGCATTTGCTTGAAAACAAATACCTTTGAATATAGTAGATTTACTTCTTTAAAAACTTGCTCTTGATCAGTTTAAATTTTGCATAATATGTCCAGAGGAATCAGAAATTCTTTTTTTTGTTGGTTTGCAAAATGTATTAATGAAACATTTATGAAACAACTCATATTATTGACCTTCTGACCTGGCCAGCACTTTTTTTCTTACAAACTCATGATTGAATTACTGCCTTGTCAACAATAGAGCTACAACTCTGCACAATGATATTAAAAGACAAATGTGGATCAGTTTACTATGAAACCTGGGATAAATTTTACCGCTGGAGGAATTAGAAGAGGACGGTTGGGATTAAAGATGAAAGTTAAGATAGAAATATATGTTATTTTAGAATAAGTATTGTATATAAAACTTAGATGTATATGTAGAGATGAAGAATTGATTGTAAAAAGTGGAATAATCTGATAATGTATATACTGGAATGTCACATTAAATTCAATGTTTGTTTCTTTTTAACTGTATTATAAATAAAATTTGTAAAAAAAAAAACCAAAAAAAAAATAGAGCTACAACTCTGCAATGCATCTTGGATACAATGTGTGTTATAAAGAAGGAATCCAATGAATTAGGAAGTTCTTTTTTGATCTGATCAACATCATGAGTTACCACTCAATTGAGTGGCAATTGAGACCAGGATTGCCTTTGTTCTGTGATGCAGTTGTAAAGCACAATGTCACATGACTACATCGCTTAATGACAGCAATTTAGGCCATCCTGGTTGTCATCATGATAACACCAAGACATGGGTGTCATTAAGGGAGAGTCCCTAGTAAGAAGCATGTTGGTGCCACAGGGACGTGGGAAAATCTTGGGAGCCCTGGAACAGGTTGCACATGAGTTGGGGGTGGGTGATGCAGTGTGGTTCAAACTCAGGACAGTAACTGGAATTGAACAATATAAAAATGCAATTCTAATTGAACTATGTACAAATGATGAACATATGATTGCTAAAATTATAAACTTTTGCTGAGATTTGAAATGGAAGAAGAACAAATTAAAGCGTGCATGATAAAATGAGCTAGGTTTTTGACTACACTAAAATTCTTGTATTATTATTTAAGAGAGAATTTTTATAGAATGATATACTATTGATATACAACACCATAGAAATGACCTAAGATGTATAAAGGTATTTCTAATCAATGAGGGAATGTGAAAAACATGAAGAAACATTTTACTATGCATGATGCACTTGTGAAAGAACAAAAAATATTGTATACAAATACATATGATAATACAAACATTTTTGATTTTTTTTATTTGGACTTATGATAGCCAATTATAAGATTCATGGAAGATTTATTTTTATATAATAACTGCAGCAAGACTAATGGAGAAATACTGAAATAGTCATAATGGAGGATTGGATTGTGAAGATGGTGAAATTAGTAGAAATGGCAAAATTGACCTGCTTGGTCAGGTAGAAACCAAAGAGTACTTTTATTTTTTTTATTTAAAAAAAAACTGGAAATATTTTATGGAAATTTTGCTGGAAATGGAAATGGGAAAAAATGAAATGGTGATTTCTGATATCTGGATTTAAAAGGGTTGAATATGAGCCAGAAAGGAACTATGTAATGTAATCTTAAAGAAGAAAGATGGGTGATATGTTTGTTTGTTACTGTTGTAAAGAA
This sequence comes from Crotalus tigris, assembly GCF_016545835.1. Classification (NCBI taxonomy): domain Eukaryota; kingdom Metazoa; phylum Chordata; class Lepidosauria; order Squamata; family Viperidae; genus Crotalus; species Crotalus tigris. Next base: position 63,109 of record NW_024097853.1, on the reverse strand, counting down.
AATCAGAAGTTGCTTCTTTAATTATCTTTTTCAATCTGTACAGTTCACATTTTTTCTTTTTATATATCTATATTCTCACATTTATCTTTTATTTCTATAAACATCTCTTATAAGAATTATATAAAATTAATTTTCTTAGAAATGAACCCTGACTATTTGAATGAGACCTAAGTAATTTCCTCAATAGCATTAACAACATCATCTTGAGTTATAAAGCAATAGTAATGATGACCAAACCGGAAAATCAAGTCCACAGGATGGCTGCTTTTATTGTGATTAACTATAATAACAGAATCTTGCAAGTATGATTGTGCTGTATCTTTTCTTTTTTTTCTTAAAGTTTAATGAATTAGGGACCTCTCTGTCTAGGCTACTTCTAAATGTGAATATTCTGGACTTAAAAAGAATTTCAGCACATTTTACTTAGACCACAAATTTTGCATATTGCCATCATCAACTTCATTCTACCCAAGCTTTACTTTTATTCAGTGCTGGTTGGCTTGGTGATACGATGAACATGTTATAAATCACTAAGGTGACCAACCGTCCTCCTTTAGGGAGGACAGTCCTCCTTTTGTAAGTTCTGTCCTCCCTCGAAAAGTGTCCTCCTACATGTCCTTCTTTTCGATATTTGAAGACTAATCTGCAGGGCTTTTTTTTTTTCTCATAGAACGCTCAGAACGGTGTTCCGGCATCTTTTTTTTTTTTTGATGGATTTTTTTCAACTTTTTCATGAGCTGTGCTAATTCCCCTATTGGCTTTCGAAAGCCAATAGGAATTGCTGCTGAACGCAATTTTATTTACAATATTTTTTCTTCAATTTATTTGTGTCCTCCTTTTCATTGTAAAAAAGTTGGTCACCTTAAAATCACGCCCAAACAAATGTTCTTAAATTTAGTCTTGCAAAGCAAGGACATTTTAGGGGAGACTACGGAATAAATATCAGAATGGGGACTTTTTCTATATCTATACCACTGTAGTTGCTTTGATGACTCTCCCCCCACCCCCATTCTGTTCACTTTTTAAAATCCATCCCTCTAGTGCTGAGAAGGGAGAATACTGGTGAAATTTTCCTCCCTTGTCAGCATTGTGATAGACAATTAAGGCTTTTTAAACTTGCAAAACCGAGACCTTTCCACTGCCCTGTCCATCCCTGATGCATTTTCAGACTTTTGATCCTTTTTTGCTGGTGAATTTACATCTACCTCTTTCAGTAGTAAATCTCTTCTAGGAGACCTGTATGACCTCAAACAGGGCATAATACCAGATCACCAATGTTCATAGATTTCTGTCTAATTGAGGACATCTGATAGCATTTCAATTTTTTGGGAAGACTTCTTTCATTAATTTCAATATAAGATCTTTCACTACTGTATAGAGTTCTCTAGTAGCAATGCAATATTGTTGCATATCAGACTTTCTTAAATCTATCCAGTAGTTTTAATATTCTGAATCTTTCCCTTCAAAAAACGGCCCCTTGTAAATGATTATCCCAGAGGTATGTCTATTGATATATTTATTTTCATCTTAAGGCTACAACAGCTTACATTTGATACTAAATCTCATGGGATTCAGTGATTTGTACAGCTGAATATACAGTATTATAGTACAATTCCATGCATATCTGCTCAGATGTAAATTTCACCATATCTATAGCATTTATTTCTAGGTAAATGCAGTATCTCAAGCTAAATATTAAGAGATGATCATATAGCATCCTTGCACCCCAGTGATTCTTATGTATTCTTACAAGCTAAAGTTAAATACTTCTGAGAGCAGCATCTGGAGCTGAATGAAATTAGCAGCTTCAATGGAAGTTGCATTGGATCCTGTAATGAAAGGTACTCGATAAATTCTCTCAATTATTCATGTCCAGTTTAAACTGCCAATGCTTCCAGCTTTAGCAGAGCAATTCTCCTCTATTATTCATGTGATCAAGACAGTGTAGGCTCAGGAGGGGAAAATACTTTCCATGCATGTGAAATGGAAACTGGAATGGCTTACAACTATCTTCTGTTCATTGAACAAAGGGGATTAGATCTCACTCTTTTCCTAGATTTAGCAAATAACTTGTGAATCCAAATAAAGTACCTGCAGTTATGTTCCCTTCCTCAGTGTTATGTATTATTAATTCTGAGGATGTTACAGTAATTATTAACTCTTGTAATCCCAGAGATGGTCATAAAGGACTACTGATGGTTCTTGTGCCATTGCTTCTAATAGGTTTAAATGTTAAATTTCAATTTCTTTCTTGTGACAGAACCATTTTAATAGCAATTGAACTCCAAAGCTAATTTGTCCCTATAATCACCAGATGGTCAACCTATACCCTATCTCTGAATAATAAACCTATTAAAATTTTATTTTTCTCTTAAGGTCATTATAACATAAATGAACAAATTACAGAAAGAAAAACAAAATGTAAGATTATCATCCCTTTGTTGCACAAATGTAGGTTTTAAAATCATGTTCTAAAAAAAAAAATAAGGACACATGTTTGTTTTATGGCACAGCCTGACAGACACATGGCCATACTGTCACTCTCTTGGCATCCATAAGGTTTTTCTATTGTTGCATAAAAAAGGGATGTTCCTTCTGTGATCAGGATGTACTTGGCAAAATAAATGAAGGAAGCAAAATAAAAAGAGCAAAATAGTTTCAGTTGTTTAATTATTGGGAAAGTCAAAGAAAGATGCATATGCCTCCTTTAAATAGAATTGAAATCATTGTTTAGAATTCCACTTCTGACAGGGCCTTCTGTAATGAAGGAAAGGCTAAAACTTTGCAAAAAAAGAAAAAAAGTCTCAATATTATGATGCCACTTGAGGAAAGGTCAATGGTTAATCCCTTGCTATTTGGAATTAAAACCATGAATCTGATTTCTTATAGAAAGACCATATTCTATGGTCATAGAAAAGTAGAGATTTGTTTTGATTGACAAATAATGCATAATCCTTCATTTGAGCTTCACCTAAGCTCTTTCTGGTAGCACAGACTAAGCAGATAGTAATAAGGATTCAACACTATATCTATGTTGTAAAATGCACTGGTTAATCGTTATATACAGTAATAGATGGTAAATCTGCTTCTGATTATACAAATCTCTGAGGAAAGGCTGCTAGCTTTCTTATAAACCTGTTCTGTAGAATCTCTAGAGCCTCACTTGGCCTGTTGCTTATATCCATACAACATTTATGACACAACTTTTTCCACACTGATTTTAAATGCAAGCTGCATCAGCTGTCAACTCATAGACCAATTAATTCAATTCTACTGTCAAACTGGATTTTCCTCTTTTCTGCCTGGATTTCAATGGGAACTGGGTACGACATTACTTCTCATTAAGGATACTGCCACATTTGCTCCTGCATAGACATAATGTGAAGCATACTGCGCACATGTGACTGTAGCTATTTAAAATTGGCAGTCATGTAAGATAGGCGGTATTCCACAATGAGATCGATAAGGCCCTAAGGTAAACAACAAAGTACCTGAGCTTGTGGGGGTATTTTACAGCAGAGCCCACAAGATTTGAGACACAGCTGGAGCTTATTTGGGAGCATTATTTGAAATTGTCTGCATCCTATTACTTGGATTCTGTCACAACTAGAAAAGAACACATTGATCTCCTTTGCAGAAACTCATTATTTTGAAACACTCATCCAATAATACAACATAAGGATTCTAGTGGACCGGGCCATGTTTGATATATATTTCTCTGTGAGAGATTGTTTATAAATGCCCTATTGTTACCTCTGGATGTTCTGATTTTCCCTCCTTACTGTGTGGGACAATAGACCAGGGACATAGCCAGTCATCTCAATGAGTAATGCTATTCCCTTCCAAACAAATTGGCAATTGCCCTCTAGTGATTAAGCATGTGACTGCACATGATGTCTTCAGATGTGTTTGGTTAATAATAGCCAGAGTTCCTAATGACAGTGGAAAGGCTGAATTAAACAGTTCTGGGTTCTACTCAGTATTGCTGGCAACAAGAATATATTCACATAGCAGTTCTGGAAGAACATTGGTATGCTTTGCACAGTGTGTATCCAATCCATTTGTATATGTGATTTCATCCAGCATTGTTCTCTTAAGTTCCTATTAAAAAACAAAGTAGACTACACGATGAATTACAAAGTGGGAATTATCATAACAATCACCGAACCATTGTGCTCATTCATTTTTCAAGAACTATGAAGAGAGAAATGTCAAATGAACAGTCAGGTTTCAGCAAACGCAGAAAGACATGAGATCAGATAGCTAACATAAGTTGGATAATGGAAAGAGCAAGGAAGAGCAAAAGCAAGTTTTCCTTTGTTGACTAGAACAAAGCCTTTGATTATATAAATTTTGCCAGAATGAGGAATATATTATGATATATTTCCTTCTGTTCTGCCACCTCTTACTATATTTGACAGCACAGTATCAGCAGCACAATCCTTCAAGTTTTTGGATTCTAAAATCTCCAGGATTTGAAATGGACACTTAACATTACAACCATTATCAAAAAAGAACAAAGAATATTCTTCTTGGAAATTCAGAGTTGTTGATACAGTTTTACAGTTTTACAGAAGAATTATTGAGTATGTCATTTGTATTTCCATAACTGTCTGGTTTGGTACAGCAATTAAGGTACAAACTCCAACGGATAGTTAGGACTGCAGAAAGACAACCACAACCAGCTTGCCTTCTATTGAGGACCTATATGTTGTGAGGGTCAGAAGGAGGACTGAGAAAATACTGGACATAAACTGTTTCAGCTTCTCCCCTCAGGATACTGCTATAGGGCACTGCATGCCAAAACAAGTAAACACAAAGACAGTTTTTTCTCTCATGCCATCACTCGGCTGAACATCTAATCCTCACAGTAATATCTTATGTCTAAGTATATTCACCCATATTGTATGGCTGTAGTACTATTATTATCCTTCTCATCTTTTCTACTACTCCCTCTAATCGGTATCATTATTATGATTATTATTGCTCTGTTGCTTTGCATGTACACGGAGAGCTTCTGCACTGGAGGCAAATTTCTTTTGTGTCTAATCACACTTGGCCAAATAAAGTATGCTATGCTATGCTATGCTATGCTATGCTATGATATGATATGATATAGGACATCCAGCATTTGATTATTCTTCTGAGGAACAAAGAATGGAGGAATAGAGTGATTCAGAATAAGTAAGGAAGGATGCATACGTCCCTATCAATATATTATAAAAAGGATTGGAAGAGATTGCAGCTGAAATAGAGGAAATATGTTAATAATGTGAGATAAGAAAAGGACACAATTTCATTATTTTAAAGTGAAGTTGCATAATAGACTGATATCAAAATAAAAATAGAAAATGAAAAAATATACTAGCAAGTAGATTATGGTAAAGAGATTTTAAAAATGGGTAAAATATATACCAATTTGTCTCAATAATATATAAACGATTAGAAATGTCTATGGAAATTCTCAATCGTCTAGGTCATAGAATAGAATAAGAATAGAATAGAGCTGGAAGGGACCTTGGAGGTCTTCTAGTCCACTCCTCCTGCTCAAGCAGGAGGACCTATACCATCTCAGACAAGTGACTGTCCAGCCTCTTAAAAATCTCCAGTGATCTCCACAATTTCTGGAGGCAAGCTGTTCCACTGATTAATTGTCCTCACTGTCAGGAAGTTTCTCTTTAATTCCAGGTTGCTTCTCTCTTTGATCAGATTCCAACCATTGTTTCTTGTCCTGCCCTCTGTTGCTTTGGAGAATAACGTGACCTCCTCTTCTTTGTGGCAGTCCCTCAAATACTGGAATACTGCTGTCATGTCTCCCCTATTCCTTCTTTTAGACTAGCCAAACTGAAGTCCTGCAGCCGTTCCTTTATGTTTTAGTCTCCAGGCCTTTAATCATCTTAGTTGCTCTTCTCTGAATTTTTTCCAAACTCTTAACATCTTTTTTGTGATATGGTGACTAAAATTGGCTGCAGTATTCCAGATGTGGTCTTCCTAGAGTTTTATAAAGCGGTACTAATACCTCACGTGTTCTTGATTCTATGCCTCTGTTTATACAACCCAGTATTGTATCAGCTTTTTTGGCTGCTGCTGCACACTGCTGGTTCATAATAAAGTGATCGTCCACTAGGACTCCAAGGTTCTCTCACCGTTTCTGTTTTTAAGCAAGGACTCGCCCAGTCTGTACTTAACTTTGATTTTTCCTGCCCAAATGTAAGACTTTGCTTTTCTCCACATTGAAACTCATTTTGTTGGATAGGGCCCATTGTTCAAATCTGTGAAGATCTTTTTAAATCCTGAATTTGTCTTCTGGGGTGTTGGCTACTCCTGCCAGTTTGGTGTCAACTGCAAATTTGATGAGTGCCCCTTCAATTCCCTCATCTAGGTCATTTATGAACATATTGAAGAGGTTGTCATGGTTGTCCCAAAGGTGCTTTTCCAACAGACAACTGGATTTTCTTCTTTGGTTTTTTTGAATATATTTTGCTTCTCATCAAGAAGCTTCTTCAATTCTTGAAGAACTCTAATATTTTTATTTTACTTTAGAAGCAAAAGAAAAGTATTAGAGATGCTAGAGACTAATATTCCAGCAAAATCTTCATTTTTAAAGCAAAAGTATTAATTTGATAACAAGAACTCAATATTGTCAGCAAAACACTGAAAAAAACCAAAAACAAAAGATATACTAAATCAATAAAATCCTAAACTCAGAATGTTACAGTTGAAGACAATATTAATGCTAAATTTCTGTGTATGTTAAGTGAACACTGTTAATGCAGCTCTTGTGAGAAAAATGCATAACATACAGAAAAGTGATAATAAAAAGGAAAACTATTTTTATGAGTTTGACTATAGAAGAGGGAAATGGAAGGTTAGCGATGATCTAAATGCAGAATTGGGAACAACAGCTACAGGAAACAGTTGAGGACAAAAGTTTGCCAGACACAAACTTCAGGTGCATTTGCCACTTTTCAAGTTTTTACATTTTGAAAAAAGCATCCAGAAAACATGTTAAATGCTTTAAAGCTATATTAGAAGAAATAAGCATCTGCAACAAAATACACCTGTCTGCTTCCACTGGCTTCCAATGGATAGAAGCTGACTTTTCCCCCCTAAAGAAATCAAGATTGAATAGAAGGGTAGATGGCTGGGCTCTTTCTTTCTCTCCAAATTTTGGAGTTAAGTGGGGCTGTTATGCTTTCACTGAAAATGTTGTTAAATTAGAAGAAAACCACATCCTTACTTCAGGATCGCTCATCCAGGTCTAAGAAATCATTTTTAGGCAGCCAATTTGAAAGAAAAGAAAAAAACATTTTTGATCTTACTTCTTAATTCATGAGGGGTATGGGAAGTTATTGGGAGAATAAGGAGATTCTTTAGCTAGAATAAAGATAAGTGAAAGATTGGATGATTATGATTATTATTTTAAAGATAGTTTTGAGAGAATCAACCACAATGTATGGTTAAAAAAAAGTCAAGATGGTGTGCTCCATGATACACTTAGAAAACAGGTAGAATTTTGATTGCATCTTAACCTTTTTGTCTACACCCTGTTGAACCCCTGGCAGATAGGAATTCAGCAACAACTATGGGTGATATCCACCTTCTGGATATCAGCACAGTGATAAAAGAATACTGATTAATTAAGTACATAGCCGCTTACTAATTCTTTTGATATAATTGTCCTGGATGCAAAGGACTTGTATGGACTTTATCCAGGTATCAATCAACGCTAACAGGAATTCATTATATTATTATAATTACTAAGAAACACATAGGATTGGAAAGCAAAGCTTCACTTCTATTTAACCTACATCTTGAAGGATTTTGTTGCTAAGATGTGACTGTTTTCAATAAATGTCAATAGAGTAGTACCTTGGTACTCAACTGCTTTGAGACTCATCGAATTTGGTACTCAATGCATTTTGATGTGAAAATTTTGTCCCAGTATTCATTGTTTGTTTGGTACTCAATGCACAAACTAGAACCTGTCTGTGTCAATTGTCTTGTGACTCACAATATATTCCTTATGGGAAAAATTGTTTGATATTCATCATTGTTGGTACTTATAGTGCATCTGGAACCAATTAACAATGAATATCAAGGTACCACTGTATACTGGCTTTCTCACTGTGGAACACAATGTATAACCCAATGTTTTTGATTTCAACATTAAAGAGATTTCCTCTGCTGGGTCACACCCTTGTAGACATTTCTTTCTAATTTTGAACAGTAGTGAACCTCAGCACAGTTTTGATTACTCTTACTATTTTGGGGTGCTTTGTTGTTTCTCTTTCTGTTCATTTCATAGACCTGGGAATAAGGCAAAATAAAAATAAATGTCCTTCATTTTAAAAACAAAATGTCTGAGTATAGTTTTTCCAATTTGTAAGATTACTATTCATTTTAAAAACAAAATGTCTGAGTATAGTTTTTCCAATTTGTAAGATTACTATCTCTGAAAGAAGGTACAAGGCATTCCTTTCCCCCTTCTTTTTCTTTCTTTTTTAAATAAGAGAATGTAGTACCAGAATCAGAAGTTGCAATATGGCACTAATATCTGAAAAAGCTTCCCTCCCCCAATGCATCATATAATTACATACTAATATGATAGGATTGATAAATAAAGTACTAAACACAATAAAAGAACCACAGTAAAATAACAGTAGGTATAATACAACTTGTTTACAATAAAAATTGAGGAAACTATTTCTCAATTTGGGATTTTGTACCTGGGATTTTATGCCTGTTCACCATTGATGGGAAAAGAGATCAACGTGTGGAGAAGAATTCCCATTTACCATCCCTAATCCATCCTGACCAGAAGGAGTTGCCCATAGTTTCTAGTTGCCTATGGACTAAATCAGAATCTTTTCCGTGCAAAGCATGTGCTCTACCAAGTTGGCTTGTAAGCAGGGCTTTTTTTCCCTCATAGAACGCCCAGAATGTTCCGGCCCCTTTTTTGGATGGAACCTTGTAGGGTAGGCAAGGCAGGTTGTATGATGTGTGTGAGTTCCAGCATCTTTTTTTTTTTTTTTTAGAAAAAAAGCACTGCTCGTAAGGAAATATATAATTTGAAATGAATGATAGCATTTCTAGAACAAGCAAACTATAACATTACATTTTCTTCTATTAATATTTTTTTCCTTTAAAAAAAAATTATTGTAACATTCCAGAGGGAAGCAGCTATGTGACTAAGTAGGGTTTTATTTTATTTGCAAAAAGATTTATGGCCCAGATGATAATCAGGAGTCCAGAACCCCATCCTTGTACATCTTTTATATAAACAAAGTCTCTTAAAAAACAATCATCTTATATATTAATGTTGGACTTAGAGTTAAAACCTGAACTTTTCCTGCTGGGAATAACCATGGAGAAATACAATAAGGGAATAATCTATTTGCTGTTACATGTCTTGACTGCAGCTAGGCTTGCGTTCGCGCAAAAATGGAAGAGCAAAGAAATTCCCACAGAGGAAGAGACACTATATAAAATATTATCATGTGCGGAAATGGACAGGTTCACAATGGTATTGAAAGACAAATGTAGATCAGTTTATTTTGAAACCTGGGATAAATTTTACCGCTGGAGGGATTCAAGGATGATGGTTGGGATTATAGGCTAGTGTTAAGAAAGAAATATATGTAATTTTAGTATAAGTATTGTATATAAAATTTAGATGTATATTCAGAGATGAAGAACCAATTGTAAAATGTGGAATAATTTGATAACAATGTATATACTGGAATGTCACGTTATATCCAATGTTTTTTAAATTGTATTATAAATAAAATTTTGTATATAAAAAAACAACCATCTTAAAAGTTATAAAGACAATGGCTTCACTGGGCTAACTGAATTATATAATCATCACTTCAGGCTTCATGAACTCTTCATTGAGCAAATTAGAGGAAAACAAGGAGGCAAAGGAAATAGAGCTAACTTGGAACCATCTTAGTAGAATGTCTTTATTAAACGAACGTAGAACTTTCATACATGGAACTGGATCTTTTCAGAAACTGCATTGGGTTAAGTTGCAATCAGGGCAAATTCACAGAATGTTTTGGACATTACAAAACATTAAAAGGGAATGAATCAGGATGTCTATATTTTAGCAGAGTTGAATATAACTTGTGTTCTTATTGTAGTTATCTTTAATTGAAGTGAAATTGGGTGGAGTTACATAGTGATGGGTGGAAATAGATGGGCAAAGATGATGTAATAGCTTCCTTTCCATTATCTTTATAGGACACCACAGAACAACTACATCCAGTACTTTTTGTGTCCCATAAAGCAGAGGTCATGGGAAAAAAATCTCCAATCCTTAGGCAATATTCTTATGAGACCAATTAAAATTGCACAAAATGCTTTTGAGCTTCAAAAGCTCTTCATTAGTTAAGCTAGTTACAGATTAAATCCAGAGAAATGGATGGCATTTGATTTAGAACCAGTTTTATATCAGCTTTTATGGCTTGATGAAATAATGACATCTAGTGGCTAAAGAGAATACGGTATTGTTAAACCTTTTCTTTTTAAAGTTAGCTGAATGGGAACAGATAGAATCACAGAATCATGGAATCTTAGGGCTAGAAGAGACCTTGAAGATCTTCTAGTCCAACCCCCTGTCCAAGGACGGAGTTGTTGGTTATCACATTCCTCATACGAAATTTACAAAATGTTTGGTGCAGCAATTTCCATATGATCTCTGAATGGATTTAACTTTGTTTAGGACAGTGGTTCTCAACCTTTCTAATGCCGCGACCCCATAATACAGTTCCCCATGTTGTGGTGACCCCCAACCACTTATACATCACCGGGTGCCAGGGGCATGGCCAAAGAAAAGGGGGAAAAAATGGCAGACAGCCTTGTTTGGCGACCCCCGTGAAATGGTCGTTTGACCCCAAATGGGGTCCCGACCCACAGGTTGAGAACCACTGGTTTAGGAGGATATTTACTTACCAAAAGTCAGCCAAGGTAATTGAGAAACAGAAAAGTTGGCTCATGCCGCATGCAGGAGAGATGTGGATTAAAATTTATTCATTTAACAAACTACTACCCCATACTTCTTACCTGCATAAATTTGGGCAAAATGTAATACCATATACATTTTTTTTTTGTCCCAATCAATCCTTTCCATGCTTTGTTTTTGCCAATAGGCAGCCAAACCCTTTGTATGGCAATGGTTCTTAAAGCAGCAGATAAATTAGAAAGGCCTAAGTATATGGCATTCAGGTATTGTTTTCCAATAGACATTTTCCCTTTTAATCCTAGCTGTATATCGTTTGTCATCATAACACAAGTAGTAGAATACAATGGAGTCAATATTCAATAATCTGTTCATATTTGCCAAATTTGAATTGACAGCCCATTCTTCTTGTTGCTGGACCTTGATTGTTTGGCATTTATATTGTATTTGCCTCCCAGCCATACATGTTTTCTGAATTAATAAAATTAATAATTTCTAAGAAAATCAATACTGATACTGCAGAATAGTATAATATTCAAATATCAATTTGCTGAAATTTTCTGATAACAGCAAGAGAATTGCAGTTTTCAATGGATGAATAGGATGCTACATTCCATGACCAAATTAATTCAGCTGATCTTTTTTCCATAAATACAGCTTTCCAAAAACTGTATTAACTAATGTATTGCAGTTATGTATTTTAGAAACTACTTTTTTTTTAAAAAAAGTACTATATAGTACAGTATGTTTTTCCTAAGCAATAATAGAAATGTTATTGCAGAAAAAGTAATTTAGGTACATATTTTTCTATTGTTATTCCTGGTGAGAAAGAATTAGAATACAGCATAAATGGGTTAATCATACATGTGGGGATAGAAGGCTATGAATTCTATCTTTGCTCAGTGTCACTTACAACCAGTATTTTTCCACCTTGTCCACACATCTTAAAGTTTCCAAGGTTGAAAAACCTTGATTACAGCCATCAATTGAAAATCAGGCAGGGGGCTACATGTAACTATGTCTTATTCGGGAGACTGAGTTTTGTCTTAGGCTTTGAGACAAGGTTGAAAAGATAAAAAAAGTCATGGCAGAACCATTAGTTTATTCCTTGAAAGGAATAAGTTTTCCTGTGGCAGGACAAGGACAGGTTGCAAATACTAGCCTGGAAATTTTGTTCAGGTCTGTTGATTATGCTATATTGATTATAATTAGCAGATCACGAGGAAAAATGCTACATGCAGGTAAGTAATAAGAGGCATCTATAACTGAAACTTCATAGATGAAAATCCACAGTAAAATCTGTTTTGCCTTGCACCAGCACTCAGTGCTCACTGATTATATTTGTTTATATATATAGCTTCCATCAGCTATGCTGATGGTGTAAATAAAGCTCTACATCACTTGGAACAGTTCTGTAAGTAATTAAATTACTTTGCATATTTCTGTGTCCTAGACATGTGGAGTCTGATCACTGGCTTGAAGTTATCCCTATATGAAGGGAAAGAAGAGAGAGCCTTGATAACAAGGTTTGATTTTGTGCTGATTTAATTGAAGATATATTTTGAATGCATTGTTTCATCATTCAAAGTGCTATAAATGTAAAGAATAAGACACAAATGGGAGAGTGAAACCTGGAAACCTATCTATGTCTTAGTGGGATTTGTTCTCCTGGCCAATAAATCACAATATTTCTAGCAGTTTTAAATGTGTTAATCTATACATTTGTATTAATGAATAAAGCATGCATTTATTTCTACCTCCATGATAAATTGCAAAAGCATATATTCAGGGCTTTTTTTGTCATAGAACGCCCAGAACGGAGTTCCGGCACCTTTTTTGGATGGAACCTTGTAAGATAGGCAAGGCGGGTTGTATGACATATGTGAGTTCCAGCACTTTTTTTTTTTCAAAAAAAGCACTGCATATACTTATATGCACTTCAAAATGTTTCTTTCCAAAAGTCTTATCAATTATTGTCCTAATTAATGCAGTTGTGCTTAATGATTTTGGACTAAGTGCCACACTTGATGGGAGTTATTTTCCATATAAAAGGTGGGACTTGAATAAAGAAATTGTAAACCTGAGGATAAAAATAATTTTTAATTAAATTGACATTTTTTAATATAAAAGAAATAAAAGAGCTAAATGATTATTCTCCATGCATCTAATTATTTCTCTTTTTTTAAAAAAAAACTACAGTTGTAGGTTTTTGGATCTTCAGGGAAACATGGATTTTAAGTTATGTTTGTTGGGTTTAACTAATTACCAGTCTTTCCTGGTTTTATTTTTCATCAAGTTATCAGACACATATTTCTGTCTTCTTTCTCCTCCTGTTGTTAGTGGCCTTGGAGAAAAGCAGTAGATTAGAGCTATAAAGAACTACAAACCATTGGGAAAGAGAACACTTAACACATGCTACATTGACAATGCACCATCTTTTCAAATAATGCCGGCCAGCGTGCACAGTCTGAATTGTCATGACCAAGACTGTTCCCCCAAATTTGGGGAACAGCCATAGACTCCCCCCAGATATCTTTAAACTAGACAGAAGAGACAAATTATAATGGTTTTATGTATGTATGTATGTATGTATGTATGTATGTATGTATGTATGTATGTATACATGTATTTATATCCCACATTTGAATTGTGTCTTAAAAAACCACCTATTTTATAAAACACTTATGGACTGTGTCTGAATTAAATAATTTCAGATTTATTTTAAAGATAAATTACATCAAATCCTATATAGCCTTTGATCTGGTTCCATCTACCAAACTGCTTTTCTCTAGAAAAAGCTGTAACCTTTTCTTTGACAACACTATTCCCAACTGCTTTCCCATACCACAATTTTCTATATGATATGTTTGCAGGGTAAACCTTACAGTACATGGCCTGACTGATAAACACCAGAATTATACACACACCCTTACACTTTTTGGCAAATACTGATCTGTTGTAATGAGCTGTTAGACCATATTAATTGGCTCTGTTGATAAATTAGGAAAGTCTCTAGATGGAAGATTATTTCATATTAAGCTGTTCATCTTTAAAAGCTTTTGAGGGTCTCTCTCTGGACTCTTGGTGCCAAAAATGCTTTTATTTTTCTTTCCTCTGGGAAAGATTGTGCAATAGTCAGACATCAAAGTATGTTGTACAGTTGGTGGATGTATCTTTGAGCAAGAAGCTTCAGGTTGTTTTGAACAGTGATAAACAGAAACAACTCCAGGCTATCTAGAATGTAAGTTGTGATCTTCAAAAGGCACTTTGTAATTGCACATATCAATGATCTATTTTTTCCCCTCTTTTTCTTCTACATCATACCAGAGCCCTAGATATTTTAAGAAAATTAGATTATTCCAAACCGCCATTCCCTGACATGGCTTCTAATCTTCCAGTTTATCTTGACTTTAATTTTTTTAAGACTCATATTAATTTTAAAAATAAGTGGCACCCAAAGTAATCTTCTGGTAAAAAGGTAGGTTATGATCAATGATGCTCTTCGTGGTAATGATTCTGCCACTCCCTTGTTAACAGAGAGTTTGGAAGAGCATGCATAAGTTGCTCCAAAAGTCCATGTCCTTTGGCACAATGCTGAAGATGCTGCAAATGATCAAAACTACTGGAAAACATTTGCAGCTCAATGGGGTCTGTACAGGACCTAATGATGATGAAAAGCCCATCAACCACCAAAACTATCCATCCAAGAAGTCTTACTAGAAATGTATGCAGCACAGGCAGGAGGCAGGGAGTGTTCCAAAGATGCTTTTTTATACGGCAACTGGACTTTCTTGTTTTCTTTGAAGATGTTTCACTTCTCATTCAAGAAGCTTCTTCAGCTCTGACTGGATGGTGTGGAATGGAAGGATTTATACTCCTTGCAGATAACTGGTCATTTGCATTCTTTTAGAGAGTTGTTGGGGCCATCTGGAGGCTTATCTGTGTCATCAGGATCACATGAGTAGTGCAAGTGGGTGTGGAGCCTTCCTGGACTGTGTTGTAGACTGGAGATAGATGATGTCATATCCCTCCCCCTCTGTTGAGAGAGGGCTGTTCAGTTTTGACATAGATAGCCTCTTTGACCCCTCTTTCAAACCAGTGATCCTCTCTGTCCAAAATGTGGACTTTTCTGTTTTCAAAAGAATGGCAAAAGAATGCAAATGTCCAGCTGTCTGCAAGGAGTATAAATTTTTCCATTCTGTTGAGTCCTTGGCGGGAAGCAGACACGAGAAGCAGTTGAAGTTCTCAGTTTCCTTTATTCAGCGTTCAGCTTACAAGTAGATGGCTTCAGCAGCTCCCCAAACCTCCCAGCTTCTTGTATAGACGCTTCCCGGGTAAATGTGTTACTTTTCCCGCGCCAGCACCCGCGCATGCGCACAGCGCTGGTGACAGCCTGTCTGGTCCCGGGCAGCTTTGCACCTGCCCGGGACTGCCTGCAAACGCCCGAGCCGTTTGCAAGGCTCGGGACATAACACCCCTTTCCCCCGGGCTAAAACTACTACCAACATATAAACATTTATTTTATGCAGTGTTCTGCTTCTCAGTGCTCCTATCGTTACCTGGCTTTTGTTTAGCCAGCAATGTTATGTAATCCTCTAAGTATTTAGGAGACTTCTTTGCTCTCTGTGACCTTCTCAGCTCTGGGTTACTAGCATGAGTTCCCTGACTGGAGGGAGATGTGAGCCTGTTCTCCTTATTTTGCCTTGGTGCCTTCCAAGGACTGTGCCCCAATGCCTGGCCTGCTTGCTTGCCCACCGGGCTCGTCAGGCCAGGGCTTCTGTCACTTTGTGACCTGGTTGACCTGCCTAGCTGTAGACCCTCGGGCCCCTTGAAGTGATAGCCACTGCTGGGCGTCTCTGTTGAACCTCCTAGGTCCGTCCAAGACCTGTCAGGAGGCTGACCATTCCCTGAACCCCGTTCTGTGTCCGGGCTTGTGTGGGTTCCTGTACTTTCCCAAAACTCAGTTACTCCCTGATTTGGGCTAGAGGTGTTGTAGTCGGGACTTGGTTCCTCGACCACCTCCCTGTATGTTTGACCCCCTGTAGAATTTGGGGTAAGGTCAGGCCAACCTTGGGGATTGTGTGCCAGCTCTCTTGCGGGGAATGATTTGTTGGGATGCCCCCGGGTATCCTCCGTGACTGGAGTGCTGTGTGATGTGTGTGGAAGGTGAGTATGCCCCCGGGGTGACTCCCTGGCTGGAGTAGGCGTGAGTGCCTGTTGTGTGGGTAAGCTCCATGAATTCCTTTTCGGAGCAATTGCGGAACCCTGGGATGGGCCGTTTGTGGCTCCATCAGTGGAGATGGGCAGCAGCTCGTGCCCTTCCCTTTGCTCCAAAGGGTCCCCCTCCCCCCCTGGAAAAGACCCAGGAGTCTCATCTGAAAAGTCCCGCCTAGGGCGGAGTTGGTCGATGTGCCGACGCAGGACACGACCGTTGTCCAGGGCAACCTCGTAGGAGAGAGGACCTGTGACCCTGGAAATAGAAGCGGGGACCCAGGTATGACCAGGCCCGTAATTGCGAGCCCAAACCGGGGCACCCACAAGTAGTTGTCTAGGTGCCCTAGGATGTGAGGTAGATGAAGGCAGTCTGTCCGGATGCAACCGGTCAAGTTTAGTAGTAAGTTGACCCCCAGCGAAGTTCAGCTGGGCTTCTCCCTGTAGAAGTGGACGGTGTGGTGCGATAAGAAAGGAGAAAGTCAGCCAACCTGTGATGCCAGTCCCCGTAGGTGAGTCTTTTCAAGGCGTCCTTTGTGATGCGCACCATACGTTCAGCCATACCGTTGGTGGACGGGTGGAAGGGTGCAGACGTGGCATGACGAATCATGTTAGCCTGTAAGAAAGCTTGGAATTCGGAGGAAGTGAATTGAGGGCCGTTGTCAGACACGATGACATCTGGAAGCCCGTGTGCAGCAAAAATCCCCCTCAGTACCTGAATAGTCTTTGCAGTGGTGGTGGAAGAGACAGGTACAACCTCAAGCCATTTTGAATGGCTGTCAACAAGGACCAAGAAGAACTGGCCCTGAAAGGGCCCAGCGTAGTCAATGTGCACCCTAGACCATGGGGACTGCGTTTCCTCCCATTTATGCACGGGAGCTTGGGGCATCTCTGGGCGAGATCGTTGGCACAGGTGGCATGCATGCACCTGAGCCTCAATATCCTTATCTAAAACAGGCCACCACAAGTGGCTGCGTGCAAGAGCCTTCATACGAACAATGCCAGGATGACCCTCGTGGAGGGATTCTAAGACCCTAGTCCTCATTGAGGAGGGAATGATAACTCTGTTTCCCCAAAGCAGACAACCCTGAGAAAGGGACAACTCGTTTCTTTTGGACCAGAAACTCTGAAACTCAGGACTAGGGCAGTGCTCAGGCCAACCGGACAAAACCCAGGAACGGACACGTGAAAGTGTGTGATCTGTACCTGTTTCAGCGGCAACATCCCTGGCACAAAGAGGGAGCTCGGGCAAGGCTTGGATTGATAGAATGTTGACAGCTGGCGCAGGGTCAGCTTCTACTACTGGCAGAGGCAATCTACTGAGGCCATCAGCATGGCCCATTTCTTTCCCAGGCTTGTGGAGTAAAGAAAAATCATATGCAGACAGAAAAATAGACCACCTAAGCATTCTAGGGGAAATGATTTGGGGAGTCTGCTTACGTGTGGTAAACAGTCCCAGCAGAGGCTTATGGTCAGTAAAGACCGTGAAATGCCTGCCATAGAGAAAATCGTGGAATTTTTTAATTCCAGCGACAACAGCCAGAGCCTCCCTGTCTATCTGAGCGTAGTTGCGCTCAGCAGAAGACAATGTTCTGGAGTAATATGCAACAGGAACCTGAGTTCCATCAGACCTGAGGTGGCTCAGGACAGCTCCTACCCCGTAAGGGGACGCATCACATGCGATGCACACAGGAAGAGATTCGTTGAAATGTGCAAGTACACTGTTAGAAGTGAGCAAGGCCTTGACTTTGTTAAAGCAAGCCTCATGTGTATGTGACCACTGCCACACTGCTTGTTTGTCTAGTAGCCTGTGAAGAGGCTCAGCTACACTAGCTTTATGTGGAAGAAAAGAATTGTAGAAATTCAGGAGGCCCAGGAAGGCCTGAAGTTCGGCCTTGGACTTTGGCCTAGGTGCTTCTAAAATAGCTGTTAGTTTGGATTCAGCAGGGTGAATCCCAGCAGCATCAATTTTGAACCCCAGAAATTCAGTAGAAGGCACCCCAATCTTGCATTTGTCTTTTTTGAGCTTGAGGCCTGACTTCCTGAATCTTAACAGAACAGCCCTTAGCCTTTCAGCTAGAATGTGTGTGGAGTCTCCTGCAATTAAGACATCATCAAAGTAGGGGCAAACCCCTGGTATACCCCGTAGTGTGTTTTCCATTACGCTTTGGAAAATCCCAGGAGCGACATTCACTCCAAACTGCAGCCTTTTTACCTTAAAGGCTCCCCTGTGGGTCACAATAGTCTGAGCTATAGCAGCATCATCATCAACAGGCAGCTGTTGATACGCTTGAGCTAGGTCAAGCTTTGCAAAAACGCGCCCCCCCTTGAGGGAGGCCAGAATATGACTGACCACAGGAACAGGATAGGCATGTTGCTGCAATGCCTTATTCAGAGTGCATTTGTAGACAGCACAAATGCGAATGTCCCCATTTGCCTTTAGAGGCGTGACAATGGGGGTCTCCCACGGACTGGAATCAACAGGTTCTAGGATTCCCTGTTGAATCAGTTTGTCTAACTCAGTGTCAATTTTACTCTTTAAAGCAAAAGGGACCCTTCTTGCTTTAATCCTAATGGGAGTGACAGTGGGGTCTAGCTTTAAGGACACAGGTGGTCCTTTGAATGTGCCCAGCTGGGGGCTGAAAACATCTGCAAATTCTTTGCAGACTTCCTGTAGGTCGAGTGTTTGTAAGCTGTTGAGTCCTGTGACGTGTATCCCCAGGGCCTCAAACCAATCGAGTCCTATGAGACTCGTTCGTTCACCCCCTACTACTAATAAGTCTAGTGGACCTTCAAAACTCTTGTATTGCACGTTAAGGGTGGCCTCCCCCTTAACACACACTCTTGAATTTTGAAAATCTGTTAACACAATGTCAGAAGGCCTTAACTTGGCCTGAGTTCCACTACCGGAACAAATCTTCCTAAATGTATGCAAGGAGATAATTGAAAAGGCAGACCCTGTGTCTAGTTCCATAGATAATGGAACCCCTTGTAGCTTCACCTTGAGTGACAGCTTTTTCTTAATTGGCTTGTGTGTGCCTGTCCTAAGGATGCTTCTTCGCGAAGCGCAAAACCCTACCCTATTCTGGCTGGGGAATCTGGTACCTTTCAGGCGCGGTTCTTCCTGAGGTTGTACCTTTCGTCGGCCCAGACACACAGCTGCAATGTGTCCTTGTTTGCCGCATGCCCGGCAGGTAGCGGAGCGGAACTTGCAGTCGGTTCTCCTGTGGCGACCTCCACAGCCGATGCACTTGAGCGGAGCTGAAGAGCTTCCCTTCTGTTTTTCTTCCGTCGTGGGGTGGAGACGGTCGACTTCCTCGTCCGGATCCTCCTCGGAGTTCCTTTGGGCGTCTTCCTGGTGCACGGATGCAACCTCTGGACTGTTTCTGATCGGCCGCATGTTCTTGACAGCGCCGCCTGCTGCTTCTTCTGCGGTGACTTCCCTTAAGGCATCTTGGTAGGACAATTCTTCTTTAGCGAAAAGTCTCTGTTGTAGATCTCGATGCCTTAACCCGCACACGAATCGGTCCCTCAGTCGTTCTTCGAGGTCTTTGAACTCGCAGTGCTTGGCGGCCTTCCGTAATGCGGCGATGAATTCTTTGGCCGACTCGCCGGGCCGTTGATCCCTCTGCTCGAAGGTGTGGCGCCATGCGATGACGGACATCTTGGGGTGGAAGTGCTCTTTCAGTAGCTTCTTCAGATCTGCGTAGCTGACAGACTCTACTGGAACAGGTGCTGCAAGGTTTTCTGCGATGTCGAAGGCGTCTTGACCGCAAACACAAAGCAGGGTGGCAGCCTTCAAGCTCTCTTCCCTCACTTGGTTTGCCTTGAAGTAGTTCTCCACCCTGGCTACGTAGGACTCCCACCGCTCTGTATGTGAGACGTCGAATTCCGAAAGCCTTCCGATTTTCGCCATCTTCAGATCTTCAGGAGACGGGTCTATCAGCCAGCCTACCCCCGAATGCGCACCGGATTGGCGGGCAGCTGCCGAGTCGACGCCGTTCCTTTCCGCCGCTCAGGACTCCTTGGGTAAGCTTACACTTCTTCCTTTCCAGGTAGTGCAAGGCATCCCACCTTCGTCGCCAGTGTTGAGTCCTTGGCGGGAAGCAGACACGAGAAGCAGTTGAAGTTCTCAGTTTCCTTTATTCAGCGTTCAGCTTACAAGTAGATGGCTTCAGCAGCTCCCCAAACCTCCCAGCTTCTTATATAGACGCTTCCCGGGTAAATGGTTACTTTTCCCGCGCCAGCACCCGCGCATGCGCACGGCGCTGGCGACAGCCTGTCTGGTCCCGGGCAGCTTTGCACCTGCCCGGGACTGCCTGCAAACGCCCGAGCCGTTTGCAAGGCTCGGGACATAACACATTCCACATTAAGGCAGAGCTGAAGAAGCTTCTTGGATGAGAAGCAAAACATCTTCAGAGGAAAACAAGACAGTCCAGTTGCCTCGTGGAAAAGTATCTTTGGGACAACTATGACCTGGATGAATGAGAATCTCCATAGACATTTAGCAAGGCAGGGAATGAAAAAAAATTATTATGCCACAAATTCCACTCTTTATATAGTTATATGCATTCATATGAATGCAATGAACTGATCTTGCATCGTAACATCACAATGCATGCTTTGTCATTTTAGCTTATCATGTCAGGAAAGGACATTTGTGCTTCTCACTACATATATTTTCTCTGCAATACTTCCAAAATAACAAAGCTGAGATGCCACCGTAGTTAGAATGCAGTATTGCAGGCTAATTCTGCCAACTGTCAGGGTCCAATCCTCATTTGGCTCAAGGTTGACTCAGCCTTCCATTCTTCAGAGATTGGTAAAATGAGGACCCAGATTGTTTGGGGCAATATGCTGATTCTGTAAACTGCTTAGAGAGGGCTGTAAAGCACTGGGAAGCAGTATGTAAGTCTAAGTGCTATTGTTAAGTGAAGAGATACAATGGGAAATCTGGACCAGGGAAGACACAATCTTTCTCTGTATATGAGGTTTAAGAATCCTGAAGTGTTTATTTTGATTTTAGTGGTGCAAGAATGCAGTAGAAAATTTGTTTGCCAAAAAAAGGGATGTTTCCAATCTTAATTCTTTGCTTGTTGGTTTCTCCTGAAATGGTAAAAATTAATTTAACGGGTGACCTTAAGGAAGGAGGCAGTAGCAAAGCACTTCTGAAAAACCTTGCCAAGAAATCTGCAGGATTTTGTCCAGGCAGTCTTTGAGAATCAGACATTATTGAACTAAAACAAAACACCTTTCTTCTTTATAACACTGATGAAAAGAGGGAACTAGGCTGAGTTCACCAATGTATACTAACAGCTCTATTCTGTCCTGTCTTAGAGTAGTGGAAACAGTATGACACCAGGGAATGCAAAAAAAGATTGATCAGAACCACTGTGACTACTGATGACCTCAACAGTTGTCCATGTTGGTTGATACAATCAACCAATGTTGCATTATGCAAAGTACTATAACTGCACTCTGAATGGAGCCATATGCAGTAAAAGAATGGTGGCCAGAAACGGAGAAGTGAAGCAGAACTCAAGGAAACAGTGAGAGGAAGGTAGCTGAGAAAAAAATTAGAGTTGGCATTTCCAGCCTCATGCAAACCTGGCAAAAGTACAGCACAGGTAGTTCTCGACTTACTACAGTTCATTTAATGACTGTTTGAAGTTATGACAACACTGAAAAACTGGCTTATGACTGTCTTTCACATTTATGACCATTGTACATCCCCACGGTCATGTGATCAAAATTCAAAGCTTGGCAACTGACTCATATTTATGGCAGTTGCAGTATTCTGGGGTCATGTGATCCCCTTTTGTGATCTTCTGACAAGCAAAGTCAATGGAGAAGCCAGATTCGCTTAACAACCATGTTACTAACTGACTGCAGTGATTCATTTAACAACGGTGACAAGAAAGGTCATAAAATGGGGCAATATTCACTTAACATTTTAGTAATGGAAATTTGGGGCTCAATTGTGGTTGTAAGTCAAGGACTACCTGTATATCTTTATCGGCAATCCTATATTCCAGAAGCAAGAAAAAGAAAGACTAGAGCAGACATGTCAAACTTGCGACATCACATGACGTATCCGGACTGTTTTGCCATTGCCGGCAATGGACTCCCCTGGGCTAGAGTGATTTAATACTAAATACTTCCATTCCTAAGAGCTTCATATTCACAATGCACACCTGCTGGAGGTGAAAGAAAAATAAATCTATTCAAAGGCCATTATGGCTGTGCAAAGCAAGTCTTGTTTAGCATGTGTGGAGTGTTCTTCTGAACGATAAAGCTGCCACATCTTCAAGAAAGCTTGAACGGCTGCAGCAAAGGGAGTCTCCTGGTCCCTGCGCTGGAGTTTACCTACACAGGTAATGTTTCTGCTTGAACTGCCAGTGAACCGGTGTGGAAGAAATTAATTTGAATAGAAGCCAAAGAAATGGTGTTAGCTACAGGTACATGTCTAAAATGTATTGCAATTTCATTGTAGAAATATATACTGCCAAACAAAGAAATGGCTTCTAATTATTGAGATATTATTTGGTAACGTGGCATCTCTACACAAAAGAGGTTTTCTCTCTGCTCACAGTGGTGGGAAAACCACATCATAATTTTGATATAGCTAAAGCTTGTTAAAACTGATGCTCCACAAAAGCTAATAATACAAGAACTAACTTTCTAAAGTGAAACAAACGGGGAATAGAATGGAACTAATTCCTTTAGTACTAAACAATGCTTGAAAATGTGGATTTTGCTTATAGTGACAGGCATTTGATTCTGGATTGCCATTTGCACAGAAAAGAATCAAGGAAAAACCTCAAGCATTGCAGCATGAGTGGAATTTATGACATGATATCTAGTTACATTCTTGGGTGAAAAATTGAGGAATAATGAGACTCTTATATAAGACATATGACACATAGTTCTTTCCTTCTCCAAACTTTGACAATTGTAACCTTAAATGGTCATGAAATAAAAATGTACTGTGTTATCTCCTCACTAAAATTAGCAGTCTCATTTCTCTATTAAAAGCAGCTCCCAGTTTCCAGTTCTTGCCTTACATCAGTAGTGGAAAAATTGACAGAGAAAGCACAAACCCTGTTCTCTATTTTACATGTTTTTTTACTTCTTGTTTTTATCAGAAGCTTTTTTAAGTATTGGCCATTCAGACTACATGGTTGATAAAATGCATAAAATGCTGAATGAGAAGGAGGCAAGAAATAAGAACATTTAAGAAGTACCATGGATATGGAAAGAGGGATAAGGAAGTGCAATCACATCAATTCCAACTATTGGCATAATTTTGTCTTAGCCTGCAGTGAGTGGAATGGGAAGCTAACACTGAAGCAGTGTTGGTATTGAAGCATAACTCCCATTAGGGATAGCTGGCACAAAAAGCTGACCAATCACAAGCTAAACCATTGTACAACAAACTTAATATTATTTTCACAGACTGATGGTAGATATCCAAAATATGAGACTGGATTTTTTTTCCCCTAGTTCCTTGGAAATGCCTTTGACTGAATCCAGGGCCTTTTGCAAACAAAACAGAGCTTTCTCACAAAATTATGGTTCTTCTCTATTTTAATACATATTACATCTTTTTATACCTTGAATGAACACCCTGTCAGCCCAGATATGGGAGAAAGAAATCTTCTTTCTTTTCTTTTCTTTTGCCTGTATCAGCTCAATCTAGAGCCATCCACAAGCAGCAGTCACTAACTGCGACATCTCTTTATTCTTTGTTAGCAAAACCTAAAAATATTACATCTTGTATAATTGAGCCTTGGTGGCACAGTAGTGAGAATGCAGTATTGCAGGCTGACTTTACCCACAGCCTGGAGTTCGATAGTGACCAGCTCAAGAGTGACTCAGCTTTCCATCCCTCTGAAATGGGTAAAATGAGGAGCTAGATTGTTGGGGGCAATAGGCTGACACTGAAAATTGCCCAGAGAGTGCTGCAAAGCACTGCAGAGTTGTATATAAGTCTAGGTGTTATACTATTTTTATGTAGCGACCTGTTAAATGATGGCAACTCAGGATCCTTCCTTTTCCAATTTTCCTTGGTTTTGAGAATATTCAATATACAGTATTAAACATTAAGCAAAGAATGTGAAGACATTTTAGGAGTTCCTACAACAATTGTTTTAAATTTCCTGAGATACTGTACATCAGGATCCACCTTTGCATCATGGAATCCAATTGCTTTTAAACATTCTGCAAGAATTTTCTAAAAGCTGTTTAGCCTCAGTGAGTAGCATCACTAAAGGGACATAGCAAAGGCTACAGCATTCCTGAGCATCCTTTCCTGAGTTATCTTGCATTTGCTTTGTTTGTAGAAGAACATAAATTCACACCTTACTTTCTGACTTAGAAGAACAATAGGTAACTAGGGGGAAAAAATCTATCATCTATCTATCTATCTATCTATCTATCTATCTATCTATCTATCTATCTATCTATCTATCTATCTATCTATCTATCTATCTATCTATCTATCTATCTATCTATCATCTCCTGCCTTTATTATTTTTACAAATAACTCAAGGCAGCAAACACACTCCTTCCTCCAATTTTTCCTACAGCAACAGTGTTGTGATATGGTGTAACGATGCTAAGAAAAAGACTCAGGCATGTCTTGGGCAGAGGTTTGAAGCTGCATGACACATCTTCACACAGCTTGACAAACTCTGAGTTTATTGTTTCTTATATACTTTTTACATACATAGGCTTTACCATTAACTGCTGACATTTTACATTGAGAAGTTTAACCTTTAGTTGTTGACATAAAGTAATTGAAAAATTCCTTCATATAAGCAATTATTTTCTAGTAACACATTACCTGTTGAGAGCAGGTAAAACAAATACAGGTAAATTAGAAAAGGAGAAAGAACTGATAAAGACAAGAAGAGATAAAGACAGGAAGAGATAAGGGGAAACTTATTATTTAGGTAGGTAAGATATTAAGTCAAAAGGGGGTGAACTTTTGGCTGCTTCCTTGGGACAAAGGGTATCAAAAGGTTATGAGGTTTGTGGGGGGCAATGCATGGCAGTTTGCTGCACGTGCAAATTCCTCCACAATATGGGCTGGCCGAGAGAGAGTGACTGGCCCAAGATCATTCAGCTGGCTTTCATGACTAAGGCAGGACTAGAACTAATGGTCTCCTACTGTCTAGCCTAGTGTCTTAACCACTAGACCAGGGGTAGGCAACCCAAAACACTCAAAGAGCCACTTGGACCCGTTTCCCACCAAAAACAAAACACTGGGAGCCGCAAACCCCTTTTGATATCTAAAATGAAGATAACACTGCATATATCCTTTTTTACCTTTATTATAGGTGTGTGTATGTGTATGTGTGTGTGTGTGTATGTGTATATACACACACACACAGACAGACACACACACACATATACACATTAAAAATAAAAGTAAAAATATGACTCTTGGGAATTTCCATACTATTAAAACAATGATCACCAAGAGAATGCTTTAAGAGAATAAAATTACATACACACACAGGTAAAAAAAGGATATATGCAGTGTTATCTTTATTTTAGATGTCAAAAGGGTCTCTCTCTCCCTCCCTCTCTATCTGCCCTTGGTCTGCCACTCCTCTTCCTCCACTCACTCTCTCTCCCTCTCTCTCTCTTTCTCTCTCTCTCTTTCTCCCCCCCCCTCCTATCTGCTGCTCACCTGGCAAGCTTCAAGCTGTTCTCCAACAACCTCCGGGGTAGGCAACCTCGTCTCTTTTATGACTCATGGACTTCAACTCCCAGAATTCCTGAGTCAGCCTAGCTGGGCTAGCTAGCTCTCTCCTGCCCTTCCTACTTCCTGCTTCCCTCAGAGACGCAGCAAAGGGAGGAGCTCCGCCCAGAAAGCTTTTCAGCTCCTCGGAGAACACTGTGAGTGCACTCTCTTTTACACATACACACACACACACACACAAAACACACACCCAGACACACACACAGAGAGAGAGAGAGAGAGAGAGAGAGAGAGAGAGAGAGAGAGAGAGAGAGAGAGAGAAGCAGGGAAGTGCAATTGCCTCTCTCTGTCTCTCTCTGCAAAGGCAGAGGAGGCTGGGAGCCACAGGGGAAGGCTCAAAGAGCCGCATGCAGCTCCGGAGCCGCAGGTTGCCGACCTCTGCACTAGACCAAAGTGGCTCTCATACTTTTACTTTTTAAACAGACAATGGATTAGACAAGCAGCCTGACTCAGTACATGTTCTGCAAACAAGAATATCTGCTAATGTCTTTCTACATATAGTACCTGAAAACAAGCTAGGAAGCAAGTTTGGCATATCATGAAGAAGTAATGGGATGATTCTTATCATTTGTAGCCAGCACAAGCTATTTTTAAACAGCTGGCTTCATATCATTTTAACAGTAGAGGGCAGTGATAGCACATCAAAATCTCAGTGCTGTTGTAAAAGTCAAACTACATCCTGCCTTAAATGAAGTTCCTAAAACTTGATAATTTTGTCACATATATCAGCATCAGCAATAAAAGGATCCATTACTTAATTTGCTTTCTCTCACCATTATACAATGCCATATCTCTATTTCCTTCAAGTTTTCATCCAAAAGAAAGTTTTACAAGTTTTGGAATCATCTTAAAGATGCCGGTGCCTGATAGCAGTTCTGCAAGGACATCTGCAGCAAATGTGCTTGGAGATGTCACCAGTGAAGCTCTTTTGCGTCTGATGTATTTGCCTAAAATGTCACACATTAAGTACAAAGGGACAGATTTGTATAGCATAGTATCACTTTTTCCCCCCTTGTGCCCATGATGGAGCTATTGTAGAATGATATTGAATGATGCCCAGGCCTCTGTTTCAATACATATTTTGGGGTAACTTTGGGGCTCAAAGTCATAAGCAGGACTGCTCTCCCCTTCAACTGATACATCAGAATTGTACACATACGAAGTTCTTACTCAGAATTGAAGAAGCTTGTGGTGAAGTGTCTTCAAGCAAAAACAAAGGAAGTCCAGTTGCCTTCTGAAAAAGCACCTTTGGGATGTAATACAATAGAAGAGTTAAAACTTAAAAGTGGTACAATAAAATGACAAAGCACAGTACAAAATAATAGCAACAAAGTTTATAATGAAAAAAATGAAGGCCTCTGTATCCTACCTTTATATTTTACAAATAACTCAAGTTGATGAACATGCCTAATACTCCTTTCTTTTCGTATTTTCCTCACAACATCAACCCTGTTAGTTGGGTTGGGCTAAGAGAGAGTGACTGGCCCAAAGTCAACTAGCTGGGAGAATGGAACATAACCAAAAGCAGTTGGGTTCCTAGCCAAGCTCCCCACCATCACCAAGCTTCTGCAGGTGGTTTGAATAGCAAACTGTATGTCAAAAAAAGAAGGAAAACACCCTTTCCATATTGGAAAAACTAAAGATACTTTAGACTGCTTTAGCTGTGGGCTAGAGATGAGATGGGGAAGGCATTGTGTGAACATCTCTCTCAAACTCAGTTAATAAAGTATTTTTGTGCTGCAGCCAGTAAGGTGTGGGGATGATTAAAATAAAAAAAGTAAAGATAACGGGTGATACTAGTAAAATACAAAATCTTTAGTACATTTAACGTATGAGAAAGTTCATCTGAGATGCTATGGTTAAAAAATAAGATATATTAAAAAAACAGCAGTGGAAAAAAGACTCAGCATTTCAAAGAAGAAAAGATCTAAAAGATGCCTATTAGAACAAGCTACCATAATGGTTAAGTCAGGAAAAGACAGAAGATAAAAGCTTTGGGCAACAAAAGAACAGAAACTGAATGCAGACTTTCAATGTCAAGCAAGAAAGGATAAGAAAAAAATATCTTAGTCAAGAATGTCAACAAATGGAGGAATTTAACAAGAAAAAGAAAATGAGAGACCTTTCTAAAAAGATAACAGGAATCACAGGAAAACAAGTAGCTAAAGTAGGACTATTCAACTATAATCACAACAGAGATCTAATGGAGGCAAATGAGATTAAAGGAAGGTGGAAAAACCATACCAAAACCTTTCAGAGATGATTTATAGAATGACAGAAACCTTTTCAGAGAGGGAGGATATTCAGGAACTGACTCCATTGCAATGTGAGTTGTGATAGGCAATAGACTAATTCAGAAATAGGAAAGGAAATAAGGAAGCTCAGATTAAATATGAACTGCTTAAATCTGTAGGGAAAAGGCAGTTAAAGTGCTAATAGCTTTATGTCAGCATACTTGGAACAAGATTGTAAATTGTAAAAAAGAAACAAAAATGATATGGAATAGAATAGAGCTGGAAGGGACCTTGGAGGTCTTCTAGTCCAGCCCCCTGCTCAAGCAGAAGACCCTATACCATTTCAGACAAGTAACTGTTTAGACTCTAGCCTCTTCTTAAAAACCTCCAATGGTGGAGCACCCACAATGTCTGGAGGCAAGCTGTTCCAATGGTTAATTGTCCTCACTGTTAGGAAGTTCCTCCTTAATTCCAGGTTGCTTCTCTCCTTATTTAGTTTCCATCCATTGTTTCTTGTCCTGTGCTCTGGTGCTTTGGAGAATAATTTGACATCCTCTTCTTTGTGGCAGCCCCCCAAATACTGGAATACTGCTATCATATTGCCTCTGTTTCTTCTTTCTCTAGACTGGCCAAACCCAAGTCCTGCAGTGTTTTTTCATATGTTGTTTTAGTCTCCAGGCCTTTAATCATCTTAGTTGCTTTTCTCTGAATTTTTTCCAAAGTCTCAACATCTTTTTTGTAGTATGGTGACCAAAACTGGTTGCATTATTCCAAGTGTGGTCTTACTAGGGTCTTATAAAGAGGTATATAAAGTCATTTATGAAGATAATAAAGAGTACTGGGCCTAAGACAGAACCTTGTGCTACCCCACTGCTTACTTCTCTCTATGTGGATGTGGTACCATTGAGAACTACTCGTTGAGTACAGTGCATTATACATAAGAAATTGCTTCACCTCTATAAAAATGTAAAAAAAAAACAAAAACCTTAGGATGAAAACCTTCTTTAATGCATTTGGGTTAACATAAAAGGAAAAAGGAATAACATTGCCATAGGTGTATGCTACAGACTACCGAACTAAATAGAGGAAATAGATGAACTTTTTGCTACCATGATACAAAATAGATGTTGAATCTCTAAAAAGAGGGCAAGAAAGAACAACAAAGATGATTAGGGATATGGAGGTGAATGGTTGCAGGAAATGAATATATTTAGTTTAAAAAAGAGAAGGACTAGGGTCTCCAAAGAGAAGGACTGAGTCTCCAAAGCACCTGAGGGCAGGACAAGAAGTAGCAGATAGAAACTTATTAAGGAGAAATCCAGATTATAAATTGAAATTTCCTGACAGTGAGAACAATTAATCAGTAAAATGGCTTGCCTCCAGATGTTATGTGTGTTCCATCACAGGATATTTTAAAAAAGAGATGGGACAGCCATTTGTCTAGAATGATATAGGGTCTTTGGCTTGAGGTGGGAGTTGAACCAGAAGACATTCAAAGTCTCTTCCAACTCTATTATTCTGCTATATTGTGTTATATATTTGTAGGTATGTAAATGTGTTTGTGTCTGTGTGTATACACAGGATTTATATTCTTTGCAGTGATTTAGTCCTTAGCACTCTGAAACACTTTGATCTCCACAATGCAGTCCTTTCGGCAATCCCAAATAGGTTCTACACTCATTTGCACTCAGGTGACCCTGAGAGTACAGATAAATCCCCAAGTGGCCTCAATGACTGTCAGAAAGTTAAGGACCAACCTTCAGAGTGCTAACAACTGACATTTAGAGTGCTAAAAAAACAAGAATGTCCAGTTGCCTTTTGAAAAGCACTTTTGGGAGAATCTCAAGGCTAATAATTCTTGATAGATCTGTGCTCCATGAATTTATCCAATTCCTTTTTAAAATAATATAAGTTGTGGTCATTATATCTTCTTACAGTAATGAATTTCATAGGTTAATTATACACCATGAGGACAAATTCTTCTTTTGTCTATTTGGATTATTTTTTCAATCATCTAATATGATTGACACTTGATCCTAGTGTTGCGAAACACAGAAAAAAATTATCTCTGCCCATTTTCTCCAGGTTATACATTTCCTTGATTTTATCTCCTCTCTTTCAATCTAAAGAATTCCAAAAAGTCTAGCCTTTTTTCATTAGGAATGTGAGATTTCATTAGTTTGCTTATTTTCTGCTGCATATTTTTCAGCTTTTTTTTTTCAAATGTAGCAAAAGGGACGGAAAACAGTATTCTAGTTGCAGATGTACCATAGGTTTTACATTAACTCAAATTGAATCCCATTTGGCTGGCCATTCACCAAGTTAAAAGACATCCTTCTAGAGTGGTATATTATTACTTTTGCTTTGAATAGTTTGGCATCATTCATCAATTTGGCAAGCTCAGTGCTTACCCCTAAATCAAGACTGTTCAGAACAATTTAATAAATTCTGGTTTCAAATTAGATTCTAGACGGACTGGTCTTTTTATTTTTCTCCACTGAAAATGTTGCCCATTTATTCCTCCTCTTTGCTTTCTGTTTTTTTTAATGTGTTAGAAATTCATAAAAGGACAGGCTGTCATATCCCATGGCCTCTAAGTCTTGGTAACTGCCTTTATAGAGGAACTTTATTCAAAGGATTTTTGAAAACTTAACCATTGATCTCTGTGCCTGCTGATACTTTAAAAAAAAAAAACTCTAAAAAGTTGGTAAGACATGTTTTCTTTTGAGGAAACCATTCTGATCTTTCTTCATCAAGGCTTGTTTCTCTATATGCCTAGTTATTTTTTTCCTTTGATTTTCATGGAACAGACATTAAGATGATTGACCTATCATTCCCCAACCCCACAAAGTCCATTCGCATGAGATTGTTATCCTCCAGTCCTCTCCTTACTGAACTCTGTTTGAGGAACAAGCTACAAATTTTTGCTAGGAAGTCAGACATTTTACCTACTTTAATCTTCTTCAGCTATCAGCACCTAGTTATTGTTATGGGGTAATCTCTCATGAGGTCTTCCTCTTGTTCCCTCAATTGGTTTTAATTAAGGGCTGTGGTGGTGCAGTGGTTAGAATGTAGTATTGCAGACTAATTCTGCAGAATGCCAGAAATTAGATTCTGACCTGCTCAAGGTTGACTCAGCCTCCCATCTTTCCGAGGTCAGTAAAACGAGGACCCAGATTTTGGGGGGGCAATATGTGACATTTTAAATCGCTCAAAGAGTGCTGTAAAGCACTATGAAGCGGTATATAAATCTAAGTCTAAGTACTAAGTGCTAATTCTTCTAATAGCCACTTTAAGAAAGTTGGTGCTTGCTCAAGTATCTGTTCTATAACAGTTTCCAGCTTTGTCATCTATTGGCCCAATTGTTACTTGGTTGTTTTTTTTATTTTTCCAAAATATTTTAAAAGTTATTATTGTTTTCCTTATTTTTTCCCATAGGTTCCTAAAATTATGTTTTGTTTTGCACTCTTTATTGTCACAAAGGTGCTTTTTTTCAAAAGGCAACTAAACTTTGTTTTTCCTTGAAGATGTTTCCCTTCTCATCCAAGAAGTTTCTTGGATGAACAGCAAAACATCTTCAATGAAAAACAAAGTCCATGTGCCTGTTGAAAAGAACACCTTTGGGATAACCATGACCTGGATGACAATAATCTCCTTATTGTCATCTTGCACATTTTTTGCCAGACTGGTTGCTCTTGTTTGGATCTCCTTTCCAGGTCTTGAAGCTGATGGGTACTATTATAAAGTCATGCTGGGCTTTTTCTAGACATGGTCCTTTTTCACATTGTGAAATATATTACAGCTGAGCTTCCATGAGAGTGGTTTAACATAAGCAAACAGTACTAGGAATAATTTTGGGCACCTTTAATTTATCCTTCTAGTCTCTTTCACCAGTATCCTTATTTGAGATGTTACTCCTTTTATAATAAACTGCAGCTCTGATGGATACCATTGCTTACTTCTCATTTGCATATGATTTTTCAATGTTTCACTTGCATATGTTTTAATGTTTTTCTGTGAGCTATCTAGAGTCTCTCAAGGAGAAGATATATAAATATTTTTATAAATATATGTATGCTCAGTAGCATTATGGTCACTGTTCCCCTAAAAATTGGAGATTAACAAATTCCTCCACCTCCCTCTAAGAAATCAGACCCAAACTAAATGTAATTTTAAGCAAGCAAGATATTATCTTAATTCTAACTTTTCTCTATGATCTTTCTCTCTGATCTTCTCTCATCTTGCTGTTTCTGGAGATTGTACAACATCATGTTATCAAACAATAGAGGGAGTACTCTGTGATATTGTGAGACAGTATCTGGCGGGAGACAAATAGCATTCTGTGTATATTTGAAATCTTGATCACAGTCCCATACTACACACTCTGTAATTGGCCTTTAAATGGTTGCTGTATTAAAGTTTATTGCAGCAGCTGCACCACCCAAGTCTTTATGCAAGAAACAGAGCAAAATCATCTTTAATTGAGAGCTATGAGTGTAAATTCACTGGAGAATTGAGAGTTGTCAGCCAATAATATGTGTCTACTTTTGAAGAAGTATCAAGGACATCAAGAGGATTTCAGCCACATATATACCTTAATAGAATGCCCACTCCAGGAAAATATTGAATAAAACAAATTATCTAAAGAAGTTTCTGAATTATACTGGCAAGTAAATTAAAATAAACCCTATTAGACAATAAATATGAAGAATGTGAACATGGTGATGATGAGAAATAAGACCACTTTTAGGGGAAATTGTGGTTACTAAAAAAAGAAGAATTATAGGTAAAAATCCTTGTTACATTCTTGGATAACAGTTTTTATTAATCTACAGTGATTTCTGGCTGAGCAAGTAATACCTTTGTGGCAAAGCTAGTTAGATTTTACACCAGGTAAAATGTTCAGCATTGTACAGATTAGAGTTTCATACAGTGAGCAGTGTTTGATACAGTGGTGCATCAAAATAATGGAAATAATGTCACATTTGACAAGCATCACACACCTCTTTCTACTATCAGCCAGCCATGAAATATACACAGATATGCAGGTGCTTTCCTTTTAGACAGTCATCAAAGACCTTTATAGAACCCAAATAACTCATGGATAAGTTACAAACTATGCATCATTAGCTGGGAAAGGATAGACATGAATTAATAATACGGCTATGAAGTTCAATCCTCCCTGGAGAATAGAGGACCAAACATATCCTGTATTACATGTAAGTTGCCATATCCAGCTATTAGTGAATCATGTCCTGGGTACATCCAATGGTAGCTATATTGGAAACAAGCTTATCTTTGTCGATACTGGAAGTGAACATTCATACTGATTTTGCATATCACAAATGATGCCAGGAGTAGAGCCATACTTGCATGCCCATATCATCATAGGCACTCAAAAGCACACCCAGATTCATATAACAATATCCATATGGATATTCATATCTATTGCTCCACAGATATGCAGTTCCAGTCAGCTGTGACTCTTAATATTTGAAACAGACCCTCTTCTCAATCAAATGCAAAAATGACTCAGTTCAGAGCACTGTGCTGGATGCCACAGTGAGACAGAGAGGATGGCCTCTTGCCCCATGGGCTCACTTTTCTATGGTGAACAATTTTGTCATTGGCAGCATGTGAGTCCAATGCATCTGGTGTGGAGGTGAACACTGGAAGTGTAGCTAAACATTTTTCCAGTACTATATGGATGTGTTTTAGACAAAATCATGGCCTTTTTGCATGTCAAAGAAGAACTCCACCACAGAGTTATATCCTTTTTGTAACTGTATGTAGGGGGAAAAAATCCCAAATTAGTAAAATGAATGAAAATAATAATGTCCTCACTGACCATGACCAGTTCTTGAATCTGAGTAAGTGATGTTTCCTATCATCAGCCTTTCTTTCTTTCTTTCTTTCTTTCTTTCTTTCTTTCTTTCTTTCTTTCTTTCTTTCTTTCTTTCTTTCTTTCTTTCTTTCTTTCTTTCTTTTTTTCTTTCATGTCAGCACTTGTGACCATTTGGATGGTGTATGCAAAATGTGAAGTCTATAAAATCACAGTAGCATTAAGAAGTAAGTAGAAACATTAACATTTGGGGCAAACTGGCAGGAGTTTGCCAGAAGCAAGGAAGATAAGTGGATGCTAACATTTAATAACAAAGACTGTAAGTGAGGAAGTCTGAAGCAGAGAATAGGATCCTCAGAGATGTTATGATAAGCAGAAGGAATTGGCAAGACAGCTTGAAGTCAGTATAGTAAAACTGGGCAAATTTGAGATGTATGAACTTCAACTCCCAGAATTCCTAGTCAACATGTAGAACATCACAATTAGGGAAAAAGGAATTCCCCAAAAAGCAAACTGACAAGTAATGAAATCCAAGTGTTAGGAACATGTAATATAAAATAATAGAGGTGCACAGACAAATGCACAAAAATGCTCATGAAGGGAGGAGAAAGAAAGGCTAGAAAAAGGTTAGCATGACTAGGTAAAGTTTGAGTGGGGGAAGGGGAGACAAGGATTTATTTAGGGAAATAGGCAATAAGAGACAAAGCTTTAAGTTGAATGCCCGGGTGGGAAAAAAAAGTCCCACTGATGAATAATTAAGAGATAAAGGGAAGAACGCAGGAGGCATTTCTTTCTATAGTATTTTGCCTTGCTGGGAGTCTGATCCTCACAGCTAATAAAAGAAGGGGACAGCTTGGGGGTGCCCCATATTCAGGAATATCAGTTGGCTCAGTCAGTAAGGAGACAGAACCTGGCAAGTTTTACAAGCAAGGAAATTATCCAGTAGATCCATTAGTGGGAAGACAGACTTATGAACAACTGAGAGAAGTGAACTAGATTCAGATGGGCCAGGATGGAGGAGATCCAGTTCAAGAGGAGAGTTCAATCAATCAGACAGAGAGTGGGAGAAATGATTATAGGGAACTTCTGCAGAGACATTTGCCATGGGCATTTTGCAAGAGCTGAGAAAAGTCGGTTTGTTTAAATATCCATTATGCTTTAAAGACATTGTTCATATTGCTGTGTACAAATGGCTAGCAATGACTCTTCAGGACCCAGGCCCTTTAATTCCACTGCATTCAATACTGTAGTTTATGTTTATTATTATACCTGTATGAAAGTGTCTCTGTAGTGCTGGGTTTGTTTTAATGTGTATTATAAAGTAAAACTCTTATTATCTGCTCAGAACGAGCAGTTACATTTTTCTTACTGAATGTCCAGAAGGGAGGGGGAAATTGCCTTCTTTATGGTGCTTCTCTCCACCGCCCAACAATTCCTTGGAAATTTGGTAGTTGGTAGATGAGTTAACCAATGTGGCAATACGTTCACAGATGGTTGTGATAAAAGGGAAACTACTCTGTTAACTCTGCTATTGTTGAAAAGATGTTTGAAAACCTGAAGAGAGGAGACGTTTTATTCTCATTCCCCAAACCTACTTCAAGATTCAGCAGCAGCTGCTGTGTGAAAAAAAATGTACAGTACACAGATAGTTCAAGCCACCTGAGCTGCTGCATAATTTAAAATATTCCTTTCTGAGGTGTAACTTGCAAGCAAATGACAAATATAATTTCATGCAAGATTCACCCAGAGGGTCACAAAGAATGTGAAAAACACAAGTGTTGAGAACAAAGGGAATGCAGTTCAAACAGAGCCTTGAGATAAAAGCCCAAGTATAAACATCTTAATGCCTTTTTTTTTCTTTTAATAATGCCATTAACATCAAGGTTATTGCATCAGGCTATATTTATATATGTTTTCATTTCAATTCAGACTCCAGCTAGCAAATATTTTCCAAAATAAGTTTCACCATATCTCCAATGTGACCACTCAGTTCTTTAGTTCTGATTTTACACAACACATACAAACCATTAACTTTCATAATGGCTAAATACAGTCCTTGTGTTTACTTCTATACACTGAAATGTTAATTTAATGGACCAATAATAGAGGGGTGACAATTCTGAATGTCCATTAAATAGCAAATTACATTATGTAAATAATATAAATTGTCATTCATAAATTGACATAATTGGCATGAAGTAAAAATTAATGTGAACTTAATATATATTAAACTGGCAGATCCTGCCTACTTTAAACTAATGGACTATTTCAAGGGGATATCTTGACAGAAATATGGTGCTTTGCATCTAGATTCTGCAAAATGGGAGCTCCTTTAGATTGAGATTTTTCTATTTTATTATGACCCTGGAAATTTTTAATACCAAGGAATGAAAATAGTAGGTTTAGTTCTACAAAAAGCCTTGAGATTTTAAGACAAAAAATTCACCTTACAAACAGATTTTGCAGTAAACTGATATTTTATATTATTCAGCTTACTATAAAATTATACCTGTACTATAGCTTTGTATACCTATATTGAGCTGTTGTATTGCTTTCCATCATCAGCTCTACAACTTGTAGACTGGACCCTTGCCCCTCTGTAGGTGATTACTGGCTGGGACAGATTAAATGGCTCCTTGATGCTGGTATCCTTCTTGAAGGAGTTGGTGGTTGACCCACTTCTGAAGAAACCATAGCTCAACCTGGATGTTCTAGACAATGATCAATCAATTTTTGGTCAATGATCAACTTTTTGGGAGAAGTTTGTTCAGAAAGTGGAGGGGCTGCCCTGGAGGGTTCTAGAAGAAATGAATTATTTTAACCCTTTTTAGTCAGGATTCATGGCTAGGGATAACACAGAGATGACCTTAAATAAGTCTTGTGGATGATGAAACTGGAATAAGGGGAGTTTGCTGTTGCTTGATTTCTTAGTATTAGTCTTAGTATCCTTTTGGATTGCCTGTGAGGGTTGGGTATGGACGGCATACCCAACCTTCATAAGTTCTGAATCATGTTTTTCTATTGAATGTTAGAATATAATTGCGTATCTCCTTTATACTATTTGGTTGTTTTGATCTGAGTTACAAAGATGGGAAATGTACTCCAATCAGAGTCAATTGGAATTGGAGTGGCTTAAAACTCTTGTAAAATAGATCAATAAAAAAATGTTTCAAAACTGATTTCAGATGACGGAGCTGACAGGTGATGAAATCCAGGCTTCTGTGTTTTGAACTAAGCCTGAATAGCTAATACACTAAGGTACATATGATTTTCTAATCAATTAGCTTTTATCATAATAAAGCACTTATCTCGACTTTTCAAATACTTTTTAAATATACCCCTTTCTTACTTGTCACCTCTCTGATAGTGGTTGCCCCTGAGAAGCTTCTTCCTGTTGATGTTCCAATATGCTATAGAGTAGTAATTGCACAGAAACCTGTTGTTGTTACTGAGGCATCCTTAGCGACCTCTGAGTTTGGTTGTTTTCTTGCAGACATTTCATTACCCAAACTAGATAACAAAATCAGTGCTAATGAATATTCTCCTTTATTGGTACCATATATGTTGCTATTTCTTTCAATTTTATGCCCAAAGTGATAACACTAAACCATTTCTGTGATTAGGACAGAAAGACGGAGAGTTGAGACACGGGGGAAAAAATGACCACATTATTCTATTGGTTTTAATCTTTGTTCTCTTGAATTGTATATAATTTTGTAAATTCTCAGTTTATTTTTAAATCTGCTGTAGAACCTAACAGCACAGAAATATACCATGTTCTGGACTCAGCTGAATTCTGACATACTTCACTTAACTGTGGAGTCCTTGGTGCTCTCTGAGCACAGTTGTTTGCTTGCCGATGTTTCTTCATGAAGTATGAGATACCTCATGCAGGTAACATAATGAATGCTAGTGAGTGTGTTTATATACAATAACCTGCTTTGTTATTGTTTATATACAATAACATGCTTTGTATGTAGGGCTGGGGTTTTCTCCTTGGTAATTCTTTGATTAGGGTATTGTTTTCTGCTTTATTGTTTCCTTGTTGTTAATCCCTGCTTATCTGAGTCTTAGCTACTGCAGACAATGTATTCTCATCTTCTTGTTTCCTTCTTAGCCTTTTATTGTCTCATTTGAAAGGTGTGTGAATGTGATTTATTTCTATATATCTATTGTTGGCTGATTTATCTGACTGCCAAGCTTCTAGGAATTCCAGGGATACTTGGTCTAGGATGCTCACAGATTTACAGTTGAAACTATGGTTGAGTCTGCCTATGTGTTGTGAAGTTAAGAAGTTTTCATTCTGTCTTTTGACTGCTAGTTGTATTCATGAATGCACTTCTGGATCCATCCATGAATGGGATATGGGAAGAAAAAGGATGGGATGTGGGAAAAAGAGATCATGTTGTAATTTAAGAGGAGGTGAAAAGTTACTACAATTGTTTATATTTGTCATGAAGATTGGAAATCACTTCTGTATATATTTCTTTTTTTTCCCTTTACTATATGCTTCTTTTTTATTCTCCGTGTTTTTCTAATTTTTCCTTTTGCCCTTTTTATACATCTTTCCATTTTTCTATCTTTCTTTCGGCTTGTATTGATTTTTACTATTGTAATTATAATCTTCAATAAAATTACAGGTAGCTCTCAACTTACAACAGTTCATTTAATGACTATTCAAAGTTACAATGGCACTGAAAAAAGTGACTTATGACCAGTTTTTCATACTTATGACTGTTGTAGCATCCCCGTGATCATATGATCAAAATTTAGATGCTTGGCAACTGGCTCATATTGATGATAGTTGTAATGTCCCAGGGTCACATGATTTTGCAAACTTTTGACAAGCAAAGTCAATAAGGAAGCCAGATTCACTTAACAACAGTTTGACTAATTTAACAACCACAGTGATTCACAACTGTGGCAAGAAAGGTTGTAAAATGTGGCAAACTCATTTGCAGCTGCCAAAAAAGCCAAAATAGTGCTAGGCTGCATTAACAGAGGGATAGAATCAAGATCACGTGAAGTATTAATATCACTTTACAATGCCTTGTTAAGGCCACACTTGGAATACTGCATCCAGTTTTGGTCACCAGGATGTAAAAAAGAAGTTGAGACTCTAGAAAGAGTACAGAGAAGAGCAACAAAGATGATTAGGGGACTGGAAGCAAAAACATATAAGGAACGGTTGCTGGAATAGGGTATGTCTAGTTTACTAAAGAGAAGGATGAGGGGGGAATGATAGCAGTGTTCCAATATCTCAGGGGCTGCCACAAAGAAGAGGGAGTCAAGCTATTTTCCAAAGCGCCTGAAGGTAGGACAAGAAGCAATGGATGGAAACTAACCAAAGAGAGAAGCAACCTAGAACTAAGGAGAAACTTCCTGACAGTGAGAACAATTAGCCAGTGGAACAACCTGTCTTCAGAAGCAGTGAATGCTCCAACACTGAAAGTTTTTAAGAAGAAACTGGACAGCCATTTGTCCAAAATGGTATATAGGGTTACCTGCCTGAGCAGAGGGTTGGACTTGATGACCTCCAAGATCCCGTCCAACTTTATTATTATTATTATTATCGATCATCGCACAGTCAGCCAGATGTTCAGACTGGATTTGGCATTTTGTCTACCTATCGAGTCCTTACCCAGGACCTGGGATAGGCAGATGTGGATGTTTGATGGTATTACAGATCTCGTCGCAGGATGGAAGCAGTTCCTAGTAAGGCTGCCTTTTGCAGTTGACTAATAGCGAATTTGTCAATGCCAATGGTGTTCAAGTGGTGCTCCAGTTGTTTTGGATTGCACCCAAGGAGCCTATTACTATTGGTACTACCCTTGCTTGCTTTTGCCACAGTCTTTCTATTTCTATTTGTAGGTCTTTGTATTTTGTTATCTTCTCCAGTTCTTTCTTGTCTATTCTGCTGTCTCCAGGCACTGCCACGTCCACTATCCAGACTTTTTTGTCTTTCTTATCGACAATTGTTAAGTCTGGGTGTTATGTTGCAGGTGCTTGTCTGTTTGAATTCTGAAGTCCCAGAGCAGTTTAATTTTATCATTTTCTATGACTTTCTCTATTTTATGATCCCACCAGTTTTTGCTTACAGGCAAATGATATTTTTTGCAGATTTTCCAATGCACCATTGTTGCTACTTTTTCATGCCATTGCTTGTAATCAGTTTGTGCAATCTTCTTGCAACAGCTTATCAAGTGGTCCACTGTTTCTTCAGCTTCTTTGCATAGGCGGCACTTACTGTCTGTTGCTGTCTTCTCAATTTTGACTTTGTATGCATTTGTCCTTAAGGCGTGGTCTTGTGCAGCCAGAATTAGTCCCTCGGTCTCTTTCTTCAATTTTCCTGCTCTTAGCCATTGCCAGGTCTTGTTATTATCTGCTTTCCCAGCTATTTTTTTAACATATTGGCCATGTAGTGCTTTGTCTTCCCATGCCTCTATTCTGTTCTTCATTTGTCTTTCTTGTAGGCCAGTTTGGTCTCTCCAGTAGTCAGTAAGCCTTCCTGATATACTAATTTCAGTGCATCTTCATCATTGTTCTTCAGATATTCTTCCAAAGCCATTTTTTCTTCTTCAACCATCTGATGTACTTGTAGCATTCCACGCCCACCTATTTGCCTTGGTAGATAAAGTCTGTCAATGTCACTGCGTGTATGAAGGGCATGATTCATTGTCATTATTTTTCTGGTCTTCCTATCCATTACTTTTAGTTCTGCTTGAGTCCAGTCCACTATTCCAGCTGTGTACCTAATGACTGGGATTGCCCAGGTGTTGATTGCCTTTATGGTATTTCCTCCATTGAGTTTGGATTTTAAGATCTTCTTCACTCTCTTGATGTATTCACCTCTAATCTTTTTCTTGACTTCGGTTTGCTTGATGTTGTCAGCTTGAAGGATACCCAAGTATTTGTAGTACTCTTCCTTATCCAGACTCTTAATGTTATTTTCGTGGGGCATCTTGATTCCTTCAGTTTTCATTGTTTTTCCTTGTTTGATAGTAAGTGTGGCACATTTGTCCAAGCCAAAGTCCATTACAATATCTTGGCTATATATACGGACAGTGTTGAGCAGCGATTCTATTTCAGATGATGTTTTTCCATACTATTATTATTATCAATCATCGCACAGTCAGCCAAATGTTCAGACTGGATTTGGCATTTTGTCTACCTATTGAGTCCTTACCCAGGACCTGGGATAGGCAGATGTGGATGTTTGATGGTATTACAGGTATCGTCGCAGGATGGAAGCAGTTCCTAATAAGGCCGCCTTTTGCAATTGACTAATAGCGAATTTGTCAATGCCAATGGTGTTCAAGTGGTGCTCCAGTTGTTTTGGGATTGCACCCAAGGAGCCTATTACTATTGGTACTACCCTTGCTTGCTTTTGCCACAGTCTTTCTATTTCTATTTGTAGGTCTTTGTATTTTGTTATCTTCTCCAGTTCTTTCTCTTCTATTCTGCTGTCTCCAGGCACTGCCACGTCCACTATCCAGACTTTTTTGTCTTTCTTATCGACAATTGTTAAGTCTGGGGTGTTATGTTGCAGGTGCTTGTCTGTTTGAATTCTGAAGTCCCAGAGCAGTTTAATTTTATCATTTTCTATGACTTTCTCTATTTTATGATCCCACCAGTTTTTGCTTACAGGCAAATGATATTTTTTGCAGATCTTCCAATGCACCATTGTTGCTACTTTGTCATGCCGCTGCTTGTATCAGTCTGTGCAATCTTCTTGCAACAGCTTACCAAGTGGTCCACTGTTTCTTCAGCTTCTTTGCATAGGCGGCACTTACTGTCTGTTGCTGTCTTCTCAATTTTGACTTTGTATGCATTTGTCCTTAAGGCTTGGTCTTGTGCAGCCAGAATTAGTCCCTCGGTCTCTTTCTTCAATTTTCCTGCTCTTAGCCATTGCCAGGTTTTATTATTATCTGCTTTCCCAGCTATTTTTTTTCATGTATTGGCCATGTAGTGCTTTGTCTTCCCATGCCTCTATTCTGTTCTTCATTTGGTCTTTCTTGTAGGCCAGTTTGGTCTCTCCAGTAGTTAGTAAGCCTTCCTGATATACTAATTTCAGTGCATCTTCATCATTGTTCTTCAGATATTCTTCCAAAGCCATTTTTTCTTCTTCAACCATCTGATGTACTTGTAGCATTCCACGCCCACCTATTTGCCTTGGTAGATAAAGTCTATCAATGTCACTGCGTGGATGAAGGGCATGATTCATTGTCATTATTTTTCTGGTCTGCCTATCCATTGCTTTTAGTTCTGCTTGAGTCCAGTCCACTATTCCAGCTGTGTACCTAATGACTGGGATTGCCCAGGTGTTGATTGCCTTTATGGTATTTCCTCCATTGAGTTTGGATTTTAAGATCTTCTTCACTCTCTTGATGTATTCACCTCTAATCTTTTTCTTGACTTCAGTGTGCTTGATGTTGTCAGCTTGAAGGATACCCAAGTATTTGTAGTACTCTTCCTCATCCAGACTCTTAATGTTATTTTCGTGGGGCATCTTGATTCCTTCAGTTTTCATTATTTTTCCTTGTTTGATAGTAAGTGTGGCACATTTGTCCAAGCCAAACTCCATTACAATATCTTGGCTATATATACGGACAGTGTTGAGCAGCGATTCTATTTCAGATGATGTTTTTCCATACAGCTTCAGATCATCCATGTAAAGGAGGTGGGATAGTCTAGCAGATGTTTTTGATGTTTGATAGCCATGTCCTGAGTTATTCAGTATTGTTGACAGAGGAAACAGTGCAATAACAAATAGTAATGGTGATAATGAATCTCCTTGAAATATTCCTCTCTTGATATTAACCTCTCCCAGCTTCTCACCATTGATCTGCAACTGTGTCTTCCATTGTGCCATCGATCTTTGCACAAATTTTCTGATGTTTCTACTGACTCCTGTTATTTCTAGGCACTTTATTATCCAATCATGTGGCAGAGAGTCAAATGCCTTTTTGTAGTCAATCCATGCCACATTCAGGTTGGTCTTCCTTCTCTTGCAGTTTTCCAAGATCATTTTGTCTATTAGGAGTTGATCTTTTGTTCCTCTGCTATTGGGGCGGTTTCCTTTCTGCTCAGGTGGAAAGAGATTGTTTTCAACTAGATGCTGTTGTACTGCATCAGCTACTACACCAGTTAGTAATTTGAAAGTTGTTGGTAAGCAGGTAATTGGCCTGTAGTTACCTGGTGTTGCCCCTTTTGCTGGATTTTTCATTATTAGGTAGGTTTTCCCAGTTGTTAGCCACTTTTCAATTTCTCCTCCTTGTAGTATATTGTTGAACTGCTTGGCAATGAGTGGGTGTATAACAGTTAGATGTTTCAACCAAAACCCATGCAGTTCATCTTCACCTGGTGCTGACCAATTTTTGATTTTCTTTGCTCTTTTTTCTACCATTTTTTTGTTATTACTAGTTCTTTCATTTCAACTTCTGTTTTATTTGCATCCACCTCTTTTAACCAAGCCGCATCCTTGTTGTATTTCTTTGGGTTATCCCATATCTGCTTCCAGAATTCCACTGTTTCTTCCTTGTCCGGTACTGACTGATTCCGTGCAGTTTCTCCATTGATGGATTGGTAGAAACGTTTCTGATTGGATTGAAATTGGAGGTTCTGCCTATAGTTTGCAATTCGAGCTTCATATCTACTGATTTTCCTGGCTATAGCTGTTATTTGTTGCTTTATTATTTCCAGTGCTTCCTTGATCTTCCTTGTTTCTAAGTGGTATTTCTTGATTAGGTATTGTTTGGTCTTCTTGTTCTGCAGCTTCTTTTCTTTCATCTGTTCTAGCTTGCTTGCATGTGATCTTAACTTGCTGATCTTATTTTCTAGTT
The DNA here is from genome assembly GCF_016545835.1 of Crotalus tigris. NCBI lineage: Eukaryota > Metazoa > Chordata > Lepidosauria > Squamata > Viperidae > Crotalus > Crotalus tigris. The sequence goes on along the minus strand of NW_024097853.1, from coordinate 19,248 downwards.
TAACCTTCCATTTTTCTGGTGCACTGTTTGTTTGTTTTTCTTTTTTGTTGATTTTACATCCCAGGTATTCTGTTATAACTGCAGCTGTGCTGTACATTAGTTGGTTTGTTTCTTGCAGTGAATTGGTGCTTAAACTTGCTATTGCAGTATTTGCATCTTTTAATACTTGTGCTAGCTGTTTCTTTGGAACAAGCTTCAATGCAGGCAGCCTTATTCTGTTGTTTTTGTGCTGTTCTAGATGCTCAATTATTCTTTGTTTCAATTCTTTTATTTCTTTAGTTAGAGGGTTTTGTTCTTCCTGAGGAAGAGGTGCCTGGTTTCCAAATGAGAACAGTTGTATATCTCTACTGGATTCTTTCACTGCCAACTCCCCCTGGTTTGCCTCTACATTCTGAATTACTTCTTGTAAGGCTTTGATTTCTTTGCCCTGGGTAAACCTTTGCAGTTCGTCCAATTCTGTTTCTGTAAATACTTTATTTCGTGTTATAAATCGGCGTTGATCTGCTAGTCTCTGTTCTGTTATTTCTGATTCTGGATGTTGTTCTTTCCAGAACTGGTGCATTCGTTTTAGATATCCTCGTCTTGTTGGACTTGATCTGTAGTAACAGATCATTATTTTCTTTGTTTTCCATCACTGTGTATCTGCGACGGGTAAACACCTTTTCTTCCAGTAGTTCTGCAGCTGCTGGCCCTGGTTGCTCAGCCAACAGTCCTGAGTCCTGTAACCCATTTTTCACCAGATATCCAGGAACTCCGATATCTAGCGCGGACCTTGTTAACCCGGGCGACGTCCGAGCCGGTATGGCATTCTGCAATTTACGTCTCACCATATTTTTTATGGGAGAGACACTCTTTGTCTGACTCCTCTGATGAGACCTGTCCAGTATGGTTGAACCTCTGGCATAGCTCTCATCTTCCTCAGAGTACACAAGCCCCACAACCACGTCAAGATAGTGATTATTATTATTATTATTATTATTAACTCAGTTAACAAATGTTTTATTTACCAGCAGAATTTTGGGCTCAGTTATGATCATAGGTCGAGAACTACCTGTATTTGAAAACAAAAAGAACTGGGAACAACTTGGTATGAATTACCTCTGATTGGACCCAGAGCAGTTTCTGAAACTATAGGTACAAACTCAAGCCAAGGAAATTAATATACAAGTTGTCAATGACTGAATTTATCCAGTGCTTACTTTGCAGCCTCCAGAGGTGTAAGTACTTCTGTTAGTCACTGTGTTGCTAATTTTTAACATGCTGAGTATACTGAAATTTTATTGCTCATGGCGTCCCAGAAGATATCTCCACTGATCAGCTGAGGGAGCCTGTATCAGCAGCCAGAATTTTATGAAAACAGTAGCATTTACACTCATTTTAATGGCAGAAAATGTTTTGCATTCGAAGTGGCCAAAGAGCATTCCTTAATCCCATTGATTTCCAATGTCATAAACAGTTAAACCATGAAAGCTTTATGGATGTTATTAGATTTTTGAAGTGATGAGTGCGTGGAAAATTGAGATTATTGTAGGACGATTCTGCTGTTTTGATTTGTTTATTTTTTAGAAAGAATACTAATACAAACTTTTTGCCCATTCTTTTTTTCAGGGGCAGGCACTGAAATCTTGCTCACCTAGTAGGAGTGTCCATAAGGTGTGGTTAAAAAGAAGACAAGATGGTTGCTACAAAAGTGGGATCAAAATTCTGCCTGGGTTTTTTGTGTGTGTGTGTTTGTCATGTGTATGTATAAAAAGGGTGGAATTTCAGTTGCATCTTATTCCCTTTCCTGCAAACATACCTGGTAAAGCCTCAGTTGTTTTACTAGTCCTCCATTACAAAAAAGGCAAGCTTAAAGTAGAGAAAATAGGCAGAATGCTTTTTTGTTTTTTGCTTTCATAGGATGTATTCTATTGGTGATAATTTGCTAAACACCGCATGTACTAACAAAATAGAAAGAGAGTGTAGGGAGTCAGCACCCCCCCCCCCAGAGAATGAAATGTTTTGGGGAATATTAAAAAAAGCAGGATAGAATATTTCCCCTAAAGGAGAAATGGAGAAGAAAAAAATCTTAGGCAGAAACCAGCCCTAGTGTTCCTGCCTCAAGGAGAAACTGAAGAGGCTGCCCTTTAGAAAGGCAGATTTGGTAATCCATTCAGAAAGACTGGGGCACACTATTTATAAGCAAAATGCCTTCAGCCCCCACAAAGGATGGGATTAAGAATTTACATTCCCCCCAGCATCAAGGATAGGACATGACCTCCCAGCCACAATGGGAATCAAGCAACAATAATTAGAAAACCAAAAAGGGCACAGGTCAAAGTACATTGCACAGGAACAGGCACCTCAAATACAAAGCCCCAGAGAGGTATAAAAACCCACCCACTCTCAACTTCACTTGATCAGCTGTCCTAGAACTGCATGCTATTGTTGTTTCTGCTCTTCATTAAACCTTTCCAAACTGCTAGCCTCCATTTTATTTCCAGTGTCTTAGCCTCCACTTTATTTACTCCTGGATTGGAACTGGACCTGATGATTTTTCTTTCAACAAGAGTTAAGTGGTACCAATATTATCTCTTTTTGATACATACTTTTCTTTTGTTCTCTTGTTTGCTTGCTAGCAGACATCCTTTTCTTTAATTTACCGTATATGCCGGCATATAAGACGACTTCCGGAAGCGCTAAACTCGGCGACAAAGACGAGGGTCGTCTTATACGCCGAGTCATCTTATATGCTGGAAATACTGGTAGTTTCCGGTGTATAAGACGATGTTCTAGGAATGCGGCTTGGCGATAAAGACGGGGGTCGTCTTATACGTTGGGTCACCTAATACGCCGGCATATACGGTACATGTAGAAAGGCGCAAGGCTTTATCTGTCTATCTGTCTATCTATCTATCTATCTAGCTAGCTAGCTATCATCTATTTATTTATTTATTTATTTATTTATTTTACAGTATTTTAATTTTGGAACTCACTACCAGCAGTTGTGGCAATACGGCAATCACTTTGGAGAATGTTAAAAGACAATTGGATACATTCATGGAGGATTAAGTTCTCAATGGCTTCTACTTCTGATGGCCAGATCCTACTTCCAGAATCATAGATAGTATATTTTAAATATTAATTGCTGGGATTATCTCATCCAAGTTTGTGAGTTTCCTAAACGTATTCACTGGGCCACAGAACACTGAACTAGAGTGCCACTTTCCTGATCCATCAGACATTTTCTTTATAGCAACAGCACTAGCATTAGCACTTAGACTTATATACCACTTCGTAATGCTTTACATCCCTCTCTAAGCAGTTTACAGAGTCATCCTATTGCTCCCAACAATCTGGGTCCTCATTTTACTGACCTCGGAAGGATGGAAGGCTGAGCGTCAAACTTGAGCCATTCAGAATTAACTCCTGGAGTGAGCAGTGAGTTAGCCTGCAGTGCTGCATTCTAACCACTGTGCCACCATGGCTCTGTGTTCTTGCATTCAGTTTCCTCCCAGCTAGCTTCCTCATCCAATAGAAAATGTTTCAGGACTCAGCATTCTGTTGTTCAGAAACCTTGACGAATGGAACTCAGAAATCTACATTGTTAGTCCATTTAGACAAGCAATCGCTTCTTAGGTATAATTCTTTGCCACCACTTGCCAGATAAGTTTTTTCCCCCCTAGAGCCTGCTGTTTGAAGATGTATCTGGTCTACTAGCTGACTCTCAATCATCTATTGTTGATCTACAGTAGAACCACTGGGCAATGGGTGATCTCTGACAGAGGAACTCAGCAAGGAATATTACTGGTCAGATGGTCACATATTAATTTTAGAGTCTATTACAGAATGACCATTTACCTTATTCATAGTTCTGACTTTGAAGTTAAATATGTATTTCCCACCATCTAGTTCAGGGACACAGTTTAAAGAAAAATTGTCCAGCTTTTCACTTTCAGTTTTGTTTAAATGCCTTCCTATATTTATGCAACATTTTGCCTTTGCTTTCTAAGCCTATGCTTAAAGTATTAATGCATTAGCCAGCTCAAATCACATAAGCTCTTAAATTATTTTGATATTATCCTTAATTTAAATTTGCTGACACATTTAACCTCTAGAGTAGTTAGACAAATGGATGCTGAATTTAAACTATATCTCTGCAAATATGACATTTGCCTTTTGAAAAGCTTTTTTAAAAATATATAAATATAAGTTGGCAAGCATACCCTGGTTACAGAGGTACTATAAAATAACTGGCAGGTCTTACATTAGGGGTTGACATTTTAAGCCACCATTTCATAAAATTTTGTTCTCTAAATGTGTTCAAATTTTAGGATCCAGAATTAAATATATAACATTGGGGAATATAGCATCAATATGCCAATTTTAAAATATCAGGAATCTCAAAAAAATACTGAATGAGGTAACATAGCATATTTGTTTTATCCAGAACCATCAGAAATACTTCTGCCTATCTTACCAAATATACTCCTTCTCAAATTCTACAAATTTAGTCTACTTTATAGACTACTAAGTGATATGGCATAGATTGTGTTGAAATAAAAATTGTGTATCTTCAGTTTGAAGTTTACTTCACTCATGTGTTTATTGAGAAAACATTTATGAGAAAACAAGTTATTTTCTCGTTAGAATCAGAACCTTCAAATGAGAGACTTTGAGGAACCCTAGTTAACTCAGGCAGACTACATTGTGCGCATACTAAATGTTGGGTTTTCTAAAAGGGTCCCCAAGGAAAAGCCATATTTGTAGTATGACTTTTATATTAGAATAGATTCATATCTCCTTTCCAATGTTGCCCTTTAAAGAGCTAATGTTCTGTCTTCATCATTTATACATAGAACTATCATATGGTCCTTTAATTTCTTGAAGCCAGATATGATAGCCTGAACTAAGATTAATCCAAATTAACAGATGATTAAAATAAAGCAGTACACCTTCAGATAATCTGATAGCTGTCTTATAGATACATGTAAATAATAAATAATAAAATATCAAAAGTGTGAGTACAGTAATTACCTTCTAGATTTAATTTACAAATATATGCAAGAAAGTGAAATGCAAGTCATCATTTAGAAATAAAGAAAACTTACAAAGAAGGGCTGCTATGCAAATGAAACTTACTTCTTCCAAAATCTTCATGGATGAGCCAACCTTGAGCCATTCAGGATCAAACTCCGGGCTGTGGGCAGAATTAGTCTGCAATATTGCATTCTAACCACTGCACCACCACAGCACCACTCAGAGCTTTATGAGAAGGTGTACAGATATGAATTGTGAAAATTTGGGCAATCATTAGATGTAGATGTGATCAAAATTAAGAGTATTTTTTTTAACTATTGGCAGCCATGAATAGCCATCTGGAGTTCTGCAGGCCAAATATGATAGCCTCATTTATAAGCATTAAATGTTTGTATAACCTGGGCTGTTATTATATCCTTCTATCAGCCTTGCTGGATCTTTGATTTATCCTTATTTACTGAAATTGTTACTCTTGTATGAAACATGATCTCTGCTTCGGGGTGTCAGTTCTACATCTTCTCCTTGTATCAAACTTTTCCTGGTTTCCAGTCTTAATGAAAAGGACTGGCTACACTGTTTATTTGTTAAAGCTCTTTATTCTTTGATTGTATAATTGAATACACACCATATTTCTATGATTAGCTAATGAGTCTTAAGGGATGAAAAAAGAAACATCTCTGTCTTTTTAATTGCTACAGATGGAAATCTTTATTATTTAAGCAAATGCTATCAGGATTAAGACTTATTTAGTACAAAGGCCATGCAGTATTTCAAAAAGGGCTTGCCATGCTTCCCTGCAGGAATATATATGGAAGAGAAGCTAATTATTCAAACTGTAGAGGAGTAAATTATTGTCACGGTTTATTAAATGCTAGCAAAGAATTGGCAGAATCAATTTTCAACTTGGCCTAAAGCATATGATTTGGGGCACAGTCTTGCTGCATATATCTATTAATATACAGGCAGAGCAATAAATAAGCCCCCAAGAGCCAGTATTTGGATGGGGGTACAAACTAGGCAATAGAGAGAGGTGGTTCCTGTGAAGACGTTGAAAAGACTTTAGAGAGAAGGAATCTGAATGGGTAAAAAAGATGAAGGAGAAAATCCACATAGGAAGCATCTGTACATACAAGCAAGCAACATTTTGTAAACTATAGAAAGGGAGAAAGAAATAATAAGCAAATAAAGTCATAAGATGAAATATGGCTAAATCTAGTTTATGTCAACCTCATTTCTGTATCCTTGCTTCCATCCTATCCATATTTTTGTTCTTTAGTCTTTTTGCCTCTCTCTTTTTCAGGATTTTAATGCTATCCAGTCCCATCAACCTGAGTCTTCCTCTCCATCCATTCACTTGTTCTTCATCCTCATTGTTCCTTCTGCAAAGAGAACTCAGTATGACTCTATGGCTAACCGCCAAACAAAATTGCCATAGCAAGCCAGCTGCACAAACTGTGGGAAACCCAGATGGAGAAGGAAGGTCACACTGATTCTTATTCTTATTCATTCTTGAAAGCTTCCATGTCTGAACAAGAGAAAATTAAGGTTCTGAACTGCTTCCTGAAAACAAGGATTGAACTCAAGGAGACAGAAACTTACTCCAGCTGCTGCACCTTAGATAAAATAGATTTTTCTCCAAAGGATGTCTCTGTGAATTGCCTCAGTAATTAATTAGCATAACCACCTGATGAAGTTTTGTTTTTTCTGAAGTCAAATTTACTCTTCACAGTTGTCCACTGATGCATTCAGCCTGGCTTTTGAACAGCACAGTGGGTACAGCTCATGACTGGCAGAGCATTTGCAGAAAATCATGTTATAGAAGCAGGTTCACCTCTCTAGAGTTTCTCTTGGAATTTGACTTTGAAAGGGAAGAAGCCCATTTGGATGGATGATACTGGCCCTGGAAACAGTGACTGTATGATGGCAGTGGCTTTTTAGTTTTTCCTACCAATGGCAATTCCATAGTTTGAATCAATAGTAATCAATGTGGCAGTGTAGGAGGAAGAAAAAGCAATATTGGGACAGGCAACCTAAATGCTGATGCTGGAATGAGACAGCTACTCTAGCAATTCTGTGCCACTGACCCTTATCACTTCTGAGATGGATCTCAGTCTAATTTATCTTGCTGGTCTCCTCAATCTTGATGAACTGTGTGGCAGTAGAGGTTCTAGATACTTTCTGTTTGGCTGTACTCCATTTGTGGCTGTGGTAGATGAGTTTGCCAGAAGAAGGTACTGTTGTTGAGCTGAACTAGGTGAAAGAAAAGCAGAAGCACCAACAATACTGGTGGAAGGTACTGAAACATCTCACCTGAAAGAAGGAGTGCCAATTCACCTATATATAGAATAAACAGGCCAAGGTACAAGGTACAAGGTATGGTTCTCCTCCTACCTCTCTGACAGGTCGCAGTCGGTGTTGGCGGCGGACAGAGATCGACCCCTAGGTGCCTCGATCATGGGGTGCCTCAGGGCTCGGTCCTGTCCCCCCTCCTTTTTAACATCTACATGAAACCGCTGGGTGAGATCATTCGGCGACACGGGGTGAAGTATCATCAGTACGCTGATGATACCCAATTGTATATCTCCACCCCGTGTCCTTTCAGTGAAGCAGTCGACGTGATGTGCCGGTGCCTGGAAGATGTGAGGGTCTGGATGGGGTTGAACAGGCTTAGACTCAACCCTGACAAGACCGAGTGGCTCTGAGTCTTGCTTCCCAAAAGTCAACTGGATGGTCCATCATTAGTCCTGGGGGGGGGCAAATTTACCTCCCTCAGTGCAGGCACGCAACTTGGGTGTCCTCCTGGACTCACAGCTAAATTTGGAACAACATCTATCGGCTGTGGCCAGGGGGACCTTTGCCCAGGTTCGCCTGGTGCACCAGTTGCGGTCTTATTTGGACCGAGAGGCTTTACTCACAGTCACTCATGCCCTTGTCACCTCAAGATTGGATTACTGTAACGCGCTCTACATGGGGCTACCCTTGAAGAGCGTTTGGAGGCTGCAGTTGGTTCAGAACGCAGCTGCGAGAGCAATTGTGGGCGCGCCAAGGTATGCCCACGTGTCACCTATCCTCCGCGAGCTGCACTGGCTTCCTGTGGGTCTCTGGACGCAATTCAAGGTGTTGGTTATCACCTTTAAAGCCCTTCATGGCATAGGCCCAGGTTATTTACAGGACCGCATACTGCCGCACAGTTCCCAGAGACCGGTGAGGTCCCATAGATTGGACCTCCTTCAGGTCCCGTCGGCCAGACAATGTCGGGCCCTTGGGGAAGGGCCTTTTCTGTGGTGGCTCCGACCTGGTGGAATCAACTTCCCCCTGAGGTTCAAACTACTCCCACCCTGCCGGCCTTTAAGAAAGCCGTTAAAACTCTCCTGTTCCGGCAGGCCTGGGGCTGATGTCCCCGGGGGGTGGGTGGGATATGATCGCACTCGCGGTATGATTGTATTATTTTATTGTTTTATTGTTGATGATTGTTTTAATTTTGTACGCCGCCCTGAGATTTTGGGATTGGGCGGCATATAAATAAAAATAAATAAATAAATATTAAATTGTATAATAAAAAACATTTACATCATAGAACAATGGCATGACACTCCTACATACACTATAAAGGTTACTAGAACTTAGTCTGGATAAGTTAGAATGATAGGGCAGGTTGAAGGCATTACCACTTTTATAAAGTCTGAGTGGCAGAATGTTCTGTAGGGGAATGGGAAATGCAAGATTGGTCCTAGTAGTTTTAAGGGTTGAGGGTTTGGGGTTAAACAATTGGGCAGGATAGGCCATTAGGCACGGTAGCTAGGCCAAAGTATCTTAAACATCCATAGTGGTTCATACTAAAAGTTGGAGTTTGTTGAAGTGGCAACCTGGTTATCAGATGTGGGGAGAAGATATATACGAGAGAGATGGAGGAAGGATATATATATTTACAGTGGCCAGTAATAGAAGATTTACAGGAGAATTAGGTTGCTATCCCAGGAGAAAAGAACAATAATTAAGTGCAAGTCACTGCTTCAGGCTCAACTGACTATATGACTAGGCCCTGAATGTAGTATTGCTGGGTACTTTGACTTCAAACTACTACTTGCAATAAGACTTCAATCAGAATAGAGCTGGAAAGAACCTTGGAGGTTTTCTAGTCCAGCCCCCTGCTCAAGCAAGAGTCCTGTACCATTTTAGACAAGTGATTGTCCAGTCTCTTCTTAAAAACCTTGAGTGATAAAGCACCCACAACATCTGAAGGCAAGCTGTTTACTGGTTAATTGTCCTCACTGTTAGGAAGTTTCTCCTTAATTCCAGGTTGCTTCTGTCCTTGATTAGTTTCCATCCATTGTTTCTTATCCTACCCTCTGGTGCTTTGGAAAATAAATTAACCGCCTCCTCTTTGTGGCAGCCTCTCAAATACTGGAATACTGCTATCATGTTCCCCATAGTCCTTCTTTTCTCTAGACTAGTCAAACCCAAATCCTGCAACCGTTCTTCGTATATTTTAATCTCCAGGCCTTTAATCATCTTAGTTGCTCTTCTTTGCACTTTTTCCAAAGCACTTTGGGCTTCCACAGTTTGACCATGACTGAATGAATAGACCATTTATAACTGAGACTCACTTTGGGGTGTTTTGACAGCCATGAGTCCAAGGCCTAAGGATGGGATCATATTTTGCCAGATTCCCTCCTCTTACAAATTTAAGATGGTGAACATTGTGATAAGTGTTTTGTTGTGGTTAGATCAATTTCTGCCCAGCTTGTAGTTCTATGACAGCATTAATCTCTATAAGATAGGAGATTTATTAAATTAGATAGGGAGTCTGTGGTTGTATTTGAGAAGTAGTAAATTATTACTTAAAAGAAGCAGTTGTGCACTCTTCCCCAAAAGCCAAACTCTTGATCAAAATGATTGGATAGCATCAGCCAAAAAGGGGATGTTTTGGAGAAGGTGATAGGATTACAAAGAATCCTGGATAAAGTGGATTATCTAGATCTCATTCACTCAGACCCAAGCAAGGGATGGTCGCTCTTGTGGATGGCCTTTCACTTGGTCTTAACTGAATTTGTTTGGCACAGACAGTACCATTAGCTTCTGGCTTCTCCAAGGATTGGGAGTAAGGGATAATTTTTCTATGGCTTTTTTTTTTCACTGAGAAAATTCCAGTTGATGGAATTTCATTTGATGATAGTGAACCATCTAGTCCCTTAATACAGAAATGGCTAATCAAGCCATTTCTATATGAAGTGCCACAGAGCTCAGTTCTTTTCTATGTGTTTTTTTAAAATCTACAGATTGTCAGTTTCAGATGAGACACCATCAGTATGATATCCATATATCTTTCCTCCCCACTCTGAACAGAGATGTAATGGATATTTATATGTCATGCTAATAGGAAGGGATTAGATGGAATTAGTTTATTTATTTGTTAAATGTATTTGCTGCCTGAATCTTAGCGAGATAGAATTACTGTTCATCCAGAAATCATCAGATTTGGTAGTGGCCCCTATGGATTACACTCCCCCTAAAAGAGCAAGTCCATTATTTGTGGGTTCTCTTGGATTCAGAGGTTCTGCATTAACAACATGTGAAGGCCATGACTAGGGTGTTTTCTCCCCCTCCCCCCAATTTCTATTTTTGGAATGGAGGCCCTTGGCTGTAGTCAGTTATACCTTCATTACCTTGAAATTGGGTTACTGCTATACATTCCACTTGGAGATGCTTTTGAAGCTATCTGGAAAATTCAGCCAGTACAGAATAGGACATCCTATGTAGAACTATTGCAGGCCCTGAATTTGTTGCCACTGCCAGGCTTTTCTCTGGCAAGTAGAGCTGAATCCAATTAAGTAGTCATGTCAGAATCCAGGAACTTCCAATGAATAATTTATTTCAGAAAAGCTAAGAATCCATTACAAAATGATCCTAGCAACTGCTGAGTATCCAAATGTAAGTTCTGTGTATAATAATCAATGTTCTCATTATTTGCATCTTTGTCTCTTAACTGCTCTATGTAAAGGGCTAGAAGCAATTCTCTTCTGGGCAGAAGATGCAGTTCCCATCTGTTCCTTGTTTTGATAAGGGCCTGTTATAGTTACCTATCTTGATCATGGGAAGCGTTTCACACTCTTTTGTTCCTGTTCAAAATGCCGTTTTTGGTATACAAAGCTTAAATGGCCTGATTTTTTTGTTACCTGTGCAATCCTCTTTCAAACAAATCTGCCTGCTTTGTATGATTGGCCCAGGAACCAATGCTTTGAATTCCTTTAATTCTGGATGTTAGAAGGTTATTTTTCTGTGAGGGCTGCATCACTGGAACACTCTACCCTTTGAGTTCTGGGTGGTCCATACTGTATATTTTCAAAGTTTAGGAAACCGTGAAGGTGCTAAGTTTTGGAGCTTGAAGTGACTGTCATTTTGTTACTTTTTAATGATTTTGACCTTTTTTTAAGTGTAAGCTGCCCAGATTTTGTGAAATAACTAAGTAAATACATCTGTTCTGTAACTTGAATGTCATCATTTTCTCTATATGACCAGGCTACTTTAATGACACTGCTCACTCACTTCTGTGTTCAGGATACGTTAATCACCCATTCCTTCTTTCTTCACAAACACTTCTTAGAATTCCCATTGCACTCACCTTAATCTCATCTTCCTCTTGACATATACACATTTCTGTCCCCTATAAATAGGTGGACAGAAAATAATTTTTGCTTCTTTCAACACACATTTGATTTCCCACATATACTGCTATCTTTCTACTAGCAATTGCACCTCTTACAGTATCCTACAATATCTGCATTCTTTCTTTCATTTTTAGCAAACGTTGTATCAAGGCATACAAATGCATCTATTTGCTCTAGGAAATTTGTTTTCTACAACAATCAAAACCACTTTAACATTTGAGACATTAAGATCCATATTCCTCAATCCAATACCATCCACTCTATCGTATATTTTCCTTAAATCAGCAAGCAAACAATCTATTTCCTCATATTAATTTCTCACATTTCTAAATTACTTGCTGAAGACCAAAAATCTGGTCTACACATCCCCTGTTCAGCATAAAGCCCCACAGCATTTTCCAAATTTTGCTGGTTACCTCATGCACTATTTCAATAAGAATTTTGCCAAACACATTGCCAGACATACTTAACAAACTAACTCTAATAGATTTTGCAATCACTTTGGCTACTTTCTATTTATCTATGAGAATAATAATGGCATTATTTCAAGTCAGGCAGAAGTGTAGATTTCATATACGTTAAAAAAGCTTGCTCATTAACAAATCACACCTACTTTTTATTACGTCCCCAGATACGCTGCCTAAACTTGCACCCCAGTTTTTCAACATTCTCCAGAATTTTATTTCCATCAAAATTACTCTGGGTTTTGCTGCATTTATTAATATTAACTATTCTTAGTTTTTAAAAATTGCATTATGTTCAGCTATCTTTTTCTGCCTATACATATTATATCTTTCATTCCAATTTTTTGAGCAATGACTTTTTATATATATTTTTCTCACTCACTTTTCCTCATTTTTCCTGCAACCATTCTTTTTCATGTTTCCCATCAACACTGTATCTCACTTTTGTGATACTTTGTAATATATTTCCTTTTCACTCTGTTCCAAACAGATTTGTCAATATTTTTCAATTTGTTCTGATGAAGTTTCATCTATTGGCTAATACTTTTTTCATATATACTGCTCAAAAAAATAAAGGGAACACAAACCTATAGGATCCTATACATTTGTGTTCCCTTTATTTTTTTTGAGCAGTATATTTTCTCTTCTTGCATTCATTTTACTTTTACTCTATTTTCTTTCACTTCTTTCACTTGTCCCTTGCCACCCAAATTCCCCTTTGATGCTACCAAAAAAATTGTCTGTCTCACAATCAGGCTTTATGACTTTCTTTGTTTTCTCACTTTTTCATCATAATCATTCATTTGGGTTTATATTCATTTCTTTACCACATCACATATAGATTTAACCTTAAAGTATGTGTTTTAAACAAGCAGACCTTTTTCTATGGAAACTGTATTTATTTATTTATATTTCATGTTTCTACACCGCCCATCTCCCTCAAGGAAATTCTTATCACTCACTATTCTAATCCATTCTTGGGTCTTCAAATGGTTCATTACATTTTTCAATATTCTTTTATCTGTTCTAAGTCATCCTTTTGTCACCTTGTAGAAATATTTTTCCCCTGGATTACATGCAATTAGAATTTTGCACATTTTTCTCCCAAAATCATCCATAGTTCTTCCACTATAGAATTTATTGGAGCCTAATATACAGCAATTTATAATCATAAATTGATTATATGTAGCTATAAATTGATTATATGTAGCTACATAGCTATGTAGCCACCCATGATAATCTACATGATGCACATTTATAATTTGGACATACACTGCCGTCCTTTCATTTATATCTTTGCTTTACTTTTCTGAATGTGCTAATACCCTCAAAGATCAGGCCACATTCATTCATATATATTATTTTCTTCATATTCTTTAATTTCACAAATACATAGCTTTGTTTTGATTTTTTGTTTAATGTTTTGTTTTTAATTTTTTCCTCTTTTTTTTTGTATTACTTCTCTCTCATTCCAAACTGCAATCTTCTACATGCCATGATTATCACCAGATGGGTCATAGATGTTGACCTCTGCTTCCTATTATCGATCAAAGTCAAGGTATAACCAGGTTACTAGCCTTAATTGTATTTTTCCCACATGTAACATTCCCTGCTGATGGTGAGGGTGGTACCATTCAATTCTAGCTCATTTTGATAAATATCCCACAACCAGAGTCCTGTTTTACTCCAAAAAACATGCTCATGCTATTCTATAAATGACTCTCTAATTTAAAGTACCCTTTGTAAGCTAATAACTGTTTTCACATCCTACCAACTCAGGGGTATATGCAGTATACTGGCACATTCTCAGGACAAAAAACATTAAATTTTAATGTTTAATGTTACACTTGTACTAAAATATTAACAGTGTGACTTATGCCATTCTTTAGAAGTATTTGTCACTGTTCCATGGAACACAATGTTAGGTAATTGTACATGGAATATTTCTACTGTGTTTGGCAATATGCCATTCATATTTTTAGTTATTGTTTATATCACTTTTCAAAACATAAAAGTTGTTTGCATTTTGAATGCATACATTAGAAGGGAGAAAAATCTCACATTAATGCAAAAGAGATGATAAATACTGAAATGTTTTGCAACAGCCCACTCAACTTGACTGATCTCCAGATGTGTGGATTTCAGCTCTCCAAATCCCAGACAACACTGCTGTCTCTGAAATTTTAGAAATGTAAATACAATACCCATATTTAAAAGGGCCCCACGCTGGGAAAAGTTGTTCTAAAAGAGATTTTAATTTTAATAGCTAAGTAAAGATTGCCCATACAAGATTGTGGAAAAATTAAAAAATATTTTCTCTTCATCTTTGACTTTGTAATAACTTATCTACATTTTGATGCTTCAGAAAGTAGGAAAGCTATATCAGTAAAATAGAGAATAGGCACCAGACAAAGCCCATTAGATTCTTATCTTTTTGAGGCAGGTTCATAACTAAATAATTAATTATAATTATTTATTATTATAATTATAACCTTCATTCTGACTATATATAAAATGCTCTTTAGAGAAATGAATAGGTTTGACATATCATTAAACTATGAACAGATTAATGAACAAATTAATTAAATTAAACTATAATTTAAATCATGCTTTAAGTGTCAACACTTATTCCTTCATTCTGCTTCCATTTCTCTTCATCTCATATGACTGCTTGAAGGCTCTCCAGGATCTGCACGAACAGGCAGCTTTGCTAGCTGTCTCAGCGTGTGCAAATGGCAAATAACTGGTCTATGGGACTATGCAGTGGGCTGGATCAGATATTACTTGAGATTCTCTCTATTATTCTATGTTCAGACATGTTTCGTTACAATACCAGCATCCAAACTTTAGAGTCTACTTTCATATAAGTTTGTGCATGGCCCTGTCACTGCAGAGGCAAATTGAAGCCCTGCTCTAAGGCACACACTTTAATATGTTCTTAAATTTCTTATTTTCCAGAGAATAAACTAGTAACAGATAGCTTGCATTTCATTGTAGCTTCCTGCTTGACCAATCTTCTCTGTCTTTCTGTCTTTTCTTACTTTAGGCATACTAGTCAATGGTTACATGCCATAGAATGGCTTGCTAAAAATGAGCAATTCTGTCAACGTCATTTGTATTTACACCATATTACTTTTCTCACCAACCACAATTTATTTAGGCTGCACTATATAGGAAACAAAAAGCTATATTCTTTGAATATTCAGGCTTCCCAAAGTAGGCACTTTTTACAAGCAATATTTTGCATAGGGAAATACATTCTTGTGCCTATCTTTCTCAAATATATACCTTGAAACAGGGACGTATTTGGTTAGTTATTTGATGATGACCACCAGACATGGAATAATAATTTAAAAAGTCCTGAAAGAAGGTTCTTGCAAATGACTTCCATACTGTTGCTAATAAAACTATAGACACATATCCTGTAAACCTTTCAATTCAGAGGCATTACCTTTACGTGTATTTTCCCAAGGCCTATATTATTTGTACATAAAAGTATGAAATTATGAGTTACGAATTACATCAGAAAATTTTGAGCAATGCAGGTCTTAGAATTCAGGCTTTTTCTATAGACTTGTGAAGTCCAAAATGAACAATTAAACAAACCTTAATTCAAATTTCTTATTCACTCATCTTTACAATACACCCACTAGTATTGCATAGTATTATAGTCAAGTAATGTTGGGGCAAGTTTTATTATTTGCTGCTAGCTCGGTTTTTCTGGAGCTAATTATGCTAGGAACAGATTGATGTGGCTTCTCCTTATTTTGTTCTCACATAGTTCCTCTTTAGCTTCCCACCTTTTTTCTTGCAAATTCTTAAATAAAGACGTGTTCTGAATAGGAACATAAATCCTCTAAAGTGATTCTGGGGTCTCTTTGGAACCAAATGCATATGTCAGCCATGCAATGCATACATTTACTAACAATGAGATTGCTGAGCTTCAGGTGGTTCCCAAGCTTTGTGGAATGGAAATGAAGCAAAATGTGTTGCTCTAGTATTAATCTTTCAGTAGAAGAAAAGGAAACAGAAATATGTGAAGCATGCACTATTGTTTCTCTGGAAGTTCTGAACAAAATCCCAAGCCAAGAATTCTTCTACTTCTTTTGACTTGAAGGAGCAGCTTTGATCTCTTGGGTGTAATTGTTATAGATCAGCACTGATGCATAAATCCTGGAAAATCTTTGGAACCCAGACAGTTTACTACAAAAATTGAAAGAAGTCACATTGGCCTTGCCAAACAGGAAATATGGGATAGTTAATAGTACAAAATGCACAGTGACTAGTCATGTAAGGATGTTGGTAAGACTCTTTAACATTCTTGGGGAAAGGAAGAGAGACATAATTCTGATTTATTCAAATTCTGCTCTCTGAATAACATTGCAACCAAATACAAATAGCCCCAAATAAGGGTAGTGCATTAAACCTCATCTCCTCCATCCATGTAAACACAACATTAATACTGAAGAAATAATAATAATAAAAAAAAAATATCCAGTGTTGGGTTGCATGTCTCTGTGTTAATGTTCCTTGTTCAAGATTCTCAACCATACTTACTTCTACATACAATAATGGGAGTGAACTGAAATGATTCACCTCCAAGCAAAGACCATCAAGATTTTCCCATTCTTTTCTCCCCTACCAATACACCATTTCATTTCATTTTGTTTTTGTTTTAGTTTAACAACACTTGATTGAATTAGTTCCTCAAAGTCTGTAATTCTGTGGTTCCACTCTCCTGCTTAGTAATGATGTCCACTCACACCAAATGTACAGTATGTGAAGTGGAAGAGCTATTGGACTGATTTTCCCCAATCACCTGAGTTTATTAATTAATTAAATATTAATCCTTTCTTCCCAATACTTTAGATTCCAATTTGATCTGTATGGCAAAAAAATACTTCAAAAAAACCCCCCATAAAATGGAAGCAAAATTGAATGTGACGGATATCTTCCCAGGTCAGTAAAAGTACAGATCTTCTTGGGGGAATGGCTAGATACAGAGATACATCTGAGGTGTGAAAGGATGTGATTTAGTTTGAAAAAAAAAGGATATGAACAGAGCAGGTGATAGTGGTGGGGAGTTGGAGAAGAGTCCATCTTGCAGCATAAGAGCAATGATTGAGTGATGCCACAGAAGTGCATACACAATGCTGTGAATATTCAGAATATAATATATCACAAGTTCCATTGGTTGGATATAATTCCCATTCATCTGACAGGGGAAGTCTGGTTCAGCTTACTTTATAGTGTTCTCTGTGATTGGACAAAAGTTGTGTGACATAGGCAAATTCCTTTAATAAGGAGAAGTAGGGGGCTCTTTTTGTTCATTTAATTCACAGGATAATAATCTGAAGATCTTCCTTTACATTTCTTTTTTTTAAAAAAAAAACTGTGATATTATTAAATAGTTAACATGAAAGCCTATATTCCAAAGAAGATCTGTGTGCAATTTTAAGAATAAACATCTGTTTTACACAGTTACTGCCACCCTGTGTGCTGCCAACAGATGTGGGTAGTGCTGTCCCCCAACCCCATACATTTTGTATCCACCTCTTGGTCAATCAAGCCAACGTTTTGTAAGGGGTGGATGAGTGGTGCTTTTGAGCAATGTCCGGAAATAACTTGTTCCAAAGCTGTACTGTTAGAACTGTTTGATATGGTTTAAAAACAAAGCAAAACCAAAAACAACCAACGGTGTCCCACAATTTAAGAACGGGGTCCACACATATGAAACAGCTCCTCTTTTCAGGTTCTTTTCCATTAAGAGTTTGGTGGTGCTAGCTGTTGTTCTCAGCCGTGAGATATTTCAATGCAGCAAAGCCATAGCGGCGTGACATATCCTGCTGGAACTCTTCTTTGAGGGTCTTGAGACAAATACGGTACTGCTTGTTGGAACGGAATTTGGTGATGTCAAAGCTGGGCGCATGTGGCATGTGGATCATATAGGCATTGGGAAGCACCGTGAATTCATATTCCTGAGGAAGACAGTCACAGTAAGAGTGAGCAAGAAGACCAATGTCTCATAATTCTTTTATACCAATAGAAGAGAATATGTGTAGCTCAGGGCTGAACTGTGGGGTCCTTGGTACTCTCTGAGCTCAGTTGTTTTCTTGTAGACAATTCATTACCCAATCTCATCAGTACTATTTAGTTGGGTAATGAAACATCTGCAAGAAAACCATCACGCTCAGAGAGCACTAAGGACCTCACATTTCCTTTTGTTCTGTCTCCTCTCCCCCACAGCCTTAAGCATTGAAAAAACTGTAAAACAGCAAGCGTAAGTCAAACATTGGCACTTATAAAATGACGGTCTGCAAATAAAAATCTTTTCTTAATCTCAGTGTAAATATATCTCCCCTCCCTGCCTGCCCATTTTCTTTTGTTAACTTGAGCAAAATTGAATATGGCATCTGCTTGCTAAGCATGTGTATAGTTAGGTTTTGTAAACCCCCCCCCATATGAGAAAAAAACTTGGTCAGTATTTACTGATGTTTCTAGATCATGGCCAAGACTGGCAAAAGAAAAAAGTTGAAAATTTGTGTTAGAGGGGGAGAAGAGGACACTTAAACTATGTCTAAACCACCTTTGGAGCAGTTACAATTTTGCAAGGTAAATAGAAGCCTAATAAGTGAGCACTCTTGTGGTGAAATTTCAGAGGACATATTAATAGAACTGAGTTCTGCTAAAGTTATTTGTTTAGGATAGAACCAGAACCTTGTCAACTATATTAAATGCATAAAATGTTGAATCTTGGGATTTATCATCTGAAAGACTGCTTGCATCTGCTACAGAGCAGCAATCCAGAACAGCTTAAGCAATTCTCAAGAAGCTTTTCTTTACAGAGAGATGAAACTCACTATTAATCACTCTGCATTTATTGCAGGGTTCTGGTAAAAATGAAAGTTTTTGATTAGCAATCCTTCAGTTTCTGATGACATGTTGATAATACAGATACATATAAAGCCAATGTTAGATTCATCTTCTAGCTGGGCTAAGAGAATTTTGCAGCTTTGTTTTTACCTTCTGCCTCAAAGCAATGATCTTTTACTGACATCAAAGCAATTCTCTGCTGCCCTTTCATCTTTCCTCAGTTA
>NW_024097851.1:0-28914 GCF_016545835.1 Crotalus tigris | reverse complement strand
CAGAATATAGAGGCAAACCAGGGGGAATTGGCAGTGAAGAATCCAGCAGAGATATACAACTGTTCTCATTTGGAAACCAGGCACCTCTTCCTCAGGAAGAACAAAACCCTCTAACTAAAGAAATAAAAGAATTGAAACAGATTAGAGCATCAAAACAGATAACTGAGCATCTAGAACAGCAAAAAAACAACAGAATAAGGCTGCCTGCATTGAAGCTTGTTCCAAAGAAACAGCTAGCACAAGCATTAAAAGATGCAAATACTGCAATAGCAAGTATAAGCACCAATTCACTGCAAGAAACAAACCAACTAATGGAAGCACAGCTGCAGTATAACAGAATACCTGGGAATGCAAAATCAACAAAAAAGAAACAACAACAAACAGTGCACCACAAAATGGAAGTTTAGACTAGAAAATAAGATCAGCAAGTTAAGATCACATGCAAGCAAGCTAGAACAGATGAAAGAAAAGAAGCTGAAGAACAAGAAGACCAAAGAATACCTAATCAAGAAATACCACTTAAAAACAAGGAAGATCAAGGAAGCACTGGAAATAATAAAGCAACAAATAACAGCTATAGCCAGGAAAATCAGTAGATATGAAACTCGAATTGCAAACTATAGGCAGAACCTCCAATTTCAATCCAATCAGAAACGTTTCTACCAATCCATCAATGGAGAAACTGCAAGGAATCAGTCAGTACCTGACAAGGAAGAAACAGTGCAGTTCTGGAAGCAGATATGGGATAACCCAAACAAATACAACAAGGATGCGGCTTGGTTAAAAGAGGTGGATGCAAATAAAACAGAAGTTGAAATGAAAGAACTAGTAATAACAACAAAAATGGTAGAAAAAAGAGCAAAGAAAATCAAAAATTGGTCAGCACCAGGTGAAGATGAACTGCATGGGTTTTGGTTGAAACATCTAACTGTTATACACCCACTCATTGCCAAACAGTTAAACAATATACTACAAGGAGGAGAAATTGAAAAGTGGCTAACAACTGGGAAAACCTACCTAATAATGAAAAATCCAGCAAAAGGGGCAACACCAGGTAACTACAGGCCAATTACCTGCTTACCAACAACTTTCAAATTACTAACTGGTGTGGTAGCTGATGCAGTACAACAGCATCTAATTGAAAACAATCTCGTTCCACCTGAGCAGAAAGGAAACTGCCCCAATAGCAGAGGAACAAAAGATCAACGCCTAATAGACAAAATGATCTTGGAAAACTGCAAGAGAAGGAAGACCAACCTGAATGTGGCATGGATTGACTACAAAAAGGCATTTGACTCTCTGCCACATGATTGGATAATAAAGTGCCTAGAAATAACAGGAGTCAGTAGAAACATCAGAAAATTTGTGCAAAGATCGATGGCACAATGGAAGACACAGTTGCAGATCAATGGTGAGAGGCTGGGAGAGGTTACTATCAAGAGAGGAATATTTCAAGGAGATTCATTATCACCATTACTATTTGTTATTGCACTGTTTCCTCTGTCAACAATACTGAATAACTCAGGACATGGCTATCAAACATCAAACACATCTGCCAGACTATCCCACCTCCTTTATATGGATGATCTGAAGCTGTATGGAAAAACATCATCTGAAATAGAATCGCTGCTTAACACTGTCCCTATATATAGCCAAGATATTGTTATGGAGTTTGGCTTGAACAAATGGGCCACACTTATTATCAAACAAGGAAAAGTAGTGAAAACTGAAGGACTCAAGATGCCCACGAAAATAACATTAAGAGTCTGGATGAGGAAGAGAGTACTACAAATACTTGGGTATCCTGTCCAAGCTGACAACATCAAGCCCATGAAGTCAGAAAAAGATTTTAGAGGTGAATTACTCAAGAGAAGTGTAGAAGATCTTAAAATCCAACCAATGGAAGGAAATACCATAAAGGCAATCAAACAAATTGGCAATCCCAGTTATTAGGTACACAGCTGGAATAGTGGACTGGACTCAAGCAGAACTAAAAACAATGGATAGGCAGACCAGAAAAATAATGACAATGAATCATGCCCTTCATCCACGCAGTGACATTGATAGACTTTATCTATCAAGGCAAATAGGTGGGCGTGGAATGCTACAAGTACATCAGATGGTTGAAGAAGAAAAAATGGCTTTGGAAGAATATCTGAAGAACAATGATGAAGATGCACTGAAATTAGTAAATCAGGAAGGCTTACTAACTACTGGAGAGACCAAACTGGCCTACAAGAAAGACCAAAGAAGAAACAGGATCGAGGCATGGTAAGATAAAGCACTACATGGCCAAAGACCATGAAAAAAAATAGCTGGGAAAGCAGATAAATAATAAAAACCTGGCAATGGCTAAGAGCAGGAAAATTGAGAAGAGACGAAGGGACTAATCTGGCTCGCACAAGACCAAGCCTTAAGGACAAATGCATACAAAGTCAAACTGAGAAGACCCAGCAAACAGACAGTAAGTGCCGCTATGCAAGAAGCTGAAGAAACAGTGGACCACTTTGGTAAGTTGTTGCAAGAAGATTGCACAGACTGACTACAAGCAGCGGCATGACAAAGTAGCAACAATGGTGCATTGGAAGATCTGCAAAAATATCATTTGCCTGTAAGCAAAAACTGGCGGGATCATAAAATAGAGAAAGTCATAGAAAATGATAAAATTAAACTGCTCTGGGACTTCAGAATTCAAACCGACAAGCACCTGCAACATAACACCCCAGACTTACCAATTGTCGATAAGAAAGACAAAAAAGTCTGGATAGTGGACGTGGCAGTGCCTGGAGATAGCAGAATAAAAGAGAAAGAACTGGAGAAGATAACAAAATACAAAGACCTACAAATAGAAATAGAAAGACTGTGGCAAAAGCAAGCACGGGTAGTACAATAGTCATAGGCTCCTTGGGTGCACATTCACCAAAACAACTGAGCGCCACTTGAACACCATTGGCATTGACAAAGTCTGCTATTAGTCAATTGCAAAAGGCGGCCTTATTAGGAACTGCTTTCCATCCTGCGACGATATTGTAATACCATCAAACATCCACATATCTGCCTATCCCAGGTCCTGGATGTAAGGCACTCGATAGTTAGACAAATGCCAAAATCCAGTCTGAACATTGGCTCTGACTGTGCGCATGATCGATAATAATAATAATGAATAATAATAATAATAAGAATAATAATAATAGTAATAATAATAATAATCATAGCAGAATAGAAGAGAAACGAACTGGAGAAGTAACAAAATACAAAGACCTACAAATAGAATTAGAAAGACTGTGGCAAAAAGCAAGCAAGGGTAGTACCAATAGTAATAGGCTCCTTGGGTGCAATCCCAAAACAACTGGAGCACCACTTGAACACCATTGGCATTGACAAATTCGCTATTAGTCAATTGCAAAAGGCGGCCTTCTTAGGAACTGCTTCCATCCTGCGACGATACCTGTAATACCATCAAACATCCACATCTGCCATCAAACATCCACATCTGCCTATCCCAGGTCCTGGGTAAGGACTCGATAGGTAGACAAAATGCCAAATCCAGTCTGAACATCTGGCTGACTGTGCGATGATCCATATAATAATAATAATAATAATAAAATATAATACTGGAGACAGCCAAGATAGAAGAGAAAGAACTGGAGAAGATAAACAAAATACAAAGACATACAAATAGACGTAGAAAGACTGTGCAAAAAGCAGCCCAAAAAAGGGGGGGGTTAGTACCATAGTAATAGGCTCTTGGGTGCAATCCCAAAACAACTGGAGCACCACTGAACCACCATTGGCATTGACCAAATGCGATATTAGTCAATGCAAAAGGCAGCCTTATTAGGAACTGCTTCCAGTCTGCGGACGATACCTGATAACACCTCAAACATCCACATCTGCCTATCCCAGGTCCTGGATAAGGACTCAATAGTTAGACAAAATGCCAAATCCAGTCTGAACATCTGGCTGACTGTGCGAGGATCCATAATAATAATAATAAAGTTGGAAGGGACCTTGGAGGTCATCTAGTCCAACCCCCTGCTCAGGCAGGAAACCCTATACCATTTCAGACAAATGGCTGTCCAGTCTCTTCTTAAAGACTTCCAGTGTTGGAGCATTCACCGCTTCTGGAGGCAGGTTGTTCCACTGGTTAATTGTTCTAACTTCAGGAAGTTTCTCCTTAGTTCTAGGTTGCTTCTCTCTTTGATTAGTTTCCACCCAGTGCTTCTTGTCCTGCGTTCAGGTGCTTTGGAAAATAGCTTGACTCCCTCTTCTTTGAGGCAGCCCCTGAGATATTGGAACACTGCTATCATGTCCCCCCTCGTCCTTCTCTTCATTAAACTAGACATATTCCATTCAGCCGCATATTCCTTATGTTTTTTAAGCCTCCAGTCCCATAATCATCTTTGTTGCTCTTCATCATGATACTCTTTCTAGGAGTATAGGGTTTTCCTGCCTGAGCAGGCGGTTGTACCGATGACCTCCAAGGTCCCTCTAACTTTATTATTATTATTATATTGATCATCGCACAGTCAGCCAGATGTTCAGACTGGATTTGGCATTTTGTCTACCTATCGAGTCCTTACCCAGGACCTGGGATAGGCAGATGTGGATGTTTGATGTTATTACAGATATCGTCGCAGGATGGAAGCAGTTCCTAATAAGGCTGCCTTTTGCAATTGACTAATAGCGAATTTGTCAATGCCAATGGTGTTCAAGTGGAGCTCCAGTTGTTTTGGAATTGCACCCAAGGAGCCTATGACTATTGGTACTACCCTTGCTTGCTTTTGCCACAGTCTTTCTTTTTCTATTTGTAGGTCTTTGTATTTTGTTATCTTCTCCAGTTCTTTCTCTTCTATTCTGCTATCTCCAGGCACTGCCACGTCCACTATCCAGACTTTTTTGTCTTTCTTATCGACAATGTTAAGTCTGGGGTGTTATGTTGCAGGTGCTTGTCTGTTTGAATTCTGAAGTCCCAGAGCACTTTAATTTTATCATTTTCTATGACTTTCTCTATTTTATGATTCCCACCAGTTTTTTCTTACAGGCAAATGATATTTTTTGCAGATCTTCCAATGCCACCATTTGTTGCTATACTTTGTCATGCCGCGGCGTGTAAAGGTTGTGACAAGCTTCTTTGCAACAGTCCCTCTTACCAAAGGGGTCCACTGTTTCTTAGTCTTGCATAGGCAGCACTACTGTCTGTTCGCCTGTCTTTCAATTTTAGACTTTGTATGCATCTTGTCCTAAGGCTGTCTTGTGCAGCGAATTAGGCCCGCGGGCTTCTTTTCTTCAATTTTCCTGCTCTTAGCCATTGCCAGGTCTTGTTATTATCTGCTTTCCCCGCTATTTTTTTTAATGTATTGGCCATGTAGTGCTTTGTCTTCCCCTGGTTCTATTCTGTTCTTCATTTGGTCTTTCTTGTAGGCCAGTTTGGTCTCTCCAGTAATTAGATAAGCCTTCCTGATATAACTAATTTCAGTGCATCATTCATCATTGTTCTTAAGATATTTCTTTCCAAAGCTCATTTTTTCTTCTGTCAACTTACTTGATGTACTTGTTTTTTTCCCCCTCTCCTTTTTCTTCTTCTTTTTCTATTTTTCTTTTTTTTACGCATTCACACCCACTATCGCACTTGTAGATAAAGTCTGTCAATGTCACTGCGTGGATGAAGGGCATTGTCATTATTTTTCTGGTTTCCTATCCATTGCTTTTAGTTCTGCTTGAGTCCAGTCCACTATTCCAGCTGTGTACCTAATGACTGGAATTGCCCAGGTGTTGATTGCCTTTATGGGATTTCCTCCATTGAGTTTGGACTTTAAGATCTTCTTCACTCTCTTGATGTATTCACCTCTAATCTTTTTCTTGACTTCAGTGTGCTTGATGTTGTCAGATTGAAGGATACCCAAGTATTTGTAGTACTCTTCCTCATCCAGACTCTTAATGTTATTTTCGTGGGGCATCTTGATTCCTTCAGTTTTCATTATTTTTCCTTGTTTGATAGTAAGTGTGGCACATTTGTCCAAGCCAAACTCCATTACAATATCTTGGCTATATATACGGACAGTGTTGAGCAGCGATTATATTTCAGATGATGTTTTTCCATACAGCTTCAGATCATCCATGTAAAGGAGGTGGGGTAGTCTGGCAGATATTGTTTTTATATTATATTATCGATCATTGCACAGTCAGTCAGATGTTCAGACTGGATTTGGCATTTTGTCTACCTATTGAGTCCTTACCCAGGACCTGGGATAGGCAGATGTGGATGTTTGATGGTATTAAAGGTATCGTCGCAGGATGGAAGCAGTTCCTAGTAAGGCCGCCTTTTGCAATTGACTAATAGCGAATTTGTCAATGCCAATGGTGTTCAAGTGGTGCTCCAGTTGTTTTGGAATTGCACCCAAGGAGACTATGACTATTGGTACTACCCTTGCTTGCTTTTGCCACAGTCTTTCTATTTCTATTTGTAGGTCTTTGTATTTTGTTATCTTATCCAGTTCTTTCTCTTCTATTCTGCTATCTCCAGGCACTGCCACGTCCACTATCCAGACTTTTTTGTCTTTCTTATCGACAATTGTTAAGTCTGGGGTGTTATGTTGCAGGTGCTTGTCTGTTTGAATTCTGAAGTCCCACAGCAGTTTAATTTTATCATTTTCTATGACTTTCTCTATTTTATGATCCCACCAGTTTTGCTTACAGGCAAATGATATTTTTTGCAGATCTTCCAATGCACCATTGTTGTACTTTGTCATGCCGCTGCTTGTAATCAGTTTGTGCAATCTTCTTGCAACAGCTTACCAAGTGGTCCACTGTTTCTTCAGCTTCTTTGCATAGGCGGCACTTACTGTCTGTTGCTGTCTTCTCAATTTTGACTTTGTATGCATTTGTCTTAAGGCTTGGTCTTGTGCAGCCAGAATTAGTCCCTCGGTCTCTTTCTTCAATTTTCCTGCTCTTAGCCATTGCCAGGTTTTATTATTATCTGCTTTCCCAGCTATTTTTTTCATGTATTGGCCATGTAGTGCTTTGTCTTCCCATGCCTCTATTCTGTTCTTCATTTGGTCTTTCTTGTAGGCCAGTTGGTCTCTCCAGTAGTTAGTAAGCCTTCCTGATATACTAATTTCAGTGCATCTTCATCATTGTTCTTCAGATATTCTTCCAAAGCCATTTTTTCTTCTTCAACCATCTGATGTACTTGTAGCATTCCACGCCCACCTATTTGCCTTGGTAGATAAAGTCTATCAATGTCACTGCGTGGATGAAGGGCATGATTCATTGTCATTATTTTTCTGGTCTGCCTATCCATTGCTTTTAGTTCTGCTTGAGTCCAGTCCACTATTCCAGCTGTGTACCTAATGACTGGGATTGCCCAGGTGTTGATTGCCTTTATGGTATTTCCTCCATTGAGTTTGGATTTTAAGATCTTCTTCACTCTCTTGATGTATTCACCTCTAATCTTTTTCTTGACTTCAGTGTGCTTGATGTTGTCAGCTTGAAGGATACCCAAGTATTTGTAGTAATCTTCCTCATCCAGAATCTTAATGTTATTTTCGTGGGGCATCTTGATTCCTTCAGTTTTCACTATTTTTCCTTGTTTGATAGTAAGTGTGGCACATTTGTCCAAGCCAAACTCCATTACAATATCTTGGCTATATATACGGACAGTGTTGAGCAGCGATTCTATTTCAGATGATGTTTTCCATACAGCTTCAGATCATCCATGTAAAGGAGGTGGGATAGTCTGGCAGATGTTTTTGTTATTATTATTATTATCGATCATCGCACAGCAGCCAGATGTTCAGACTGGATTTGGCATTTTGTCTACCTATCGAGTCCTTACCCAGGACCTGGGATAGGCAGATGTGGATGTTTGATGGTATTACAGATATCGTCGCAGGATGGAAGCAGTTCCTAGTAAGGCCGCCTTTTGCAATTGACTAATAGCGAATTTGTCAATGCCAATGGTGTTCAAGTGGTGCTCCAGTTGTTTTGGGATTGCACCCAAGGAGCCTATGACTATTGGTACTACCCTTGCTTGCTTTTGCCACAGTCTTTCTATTTCTATTTGTAGGTCTTTGTATTTTGTTATCTTCTCCAGTTCTTTCTCTTCTATTCTGCTATCTCCAGGCACTGCCACGTCCACTATCCAGACTTTTTTGTCTTTCTTATCGACAATTGTTAAGTCTGGGGTGTTATGTTGCAGGTGCTTGTCTGTTTGAATTCTGAAGTCCCAGAGCAGTTTAATTTTATCATTTTCTATGACTTTCTCTATTTTATGATCCCACCAGTTTTTGCTTACAGGCAAATGATATTTTTTACAGATCTTCCAATGCACCATTGTTGCTACTTTGTCATGCCGCTGCTTGTAATCAGTCTGTGCAATCTTCTTGCAACAGCTTACCAAGTGGTCCACTGTTTCTTCAGCTTCTTTGCATAGGCGGCACTTACTGTCTGTTGCTGTCTTCTCAATTTTGACTTTGTATGCTTTGTCCTTAAGGCTTGGTCTTGTGCAGCCAGAATTAGTCCTCGGTCTCTTTCTTCAATTTTCCTGCTCTTAGCCATTGCCAGGTTTTATATTATCTTGCTTTCCCAGCTATTTTTTAATGTATTGGCCATGTAGTGCTTTGTCTTCCCATGCCTCTATTCTGTTCTTCATTTGGTCTTTCTTGTAGGCCAGTTTGGTCTCTCCAGTAGTAGTAAGCCTTCCTGATATACTAATTTCAGTGCATCTTCATCATTGTTCTTCAGATATTCTTCCAAAGCCATTTTTTCTTCTTCAACCATCTGATGTACTTGTAGCATTCCACGCCCACCTATTTGCCTTGGTAGATAAAGTCTATCAATGTCACTGCGTGGATGAAGGGCATGATTCATTGTCATTATTTTTCTGGTCTGCCTATCCATTGCTTTTAGTTCTGCTTGAGTCCAGTCCACTATTCCAGCTGTGTACCTAATGACTGGGATTGCCCAGGTGTTGATTGCCTTTATGGTATTTCCTCCATTGAGTTTGGACTTTAAGATCTTCTTCACTCTCTTGATGTATTCACCTCTAATCTTTTTCTTGACTTCAGTGTGCTTGATGTTGTCAGCTTGAAGGATACCCAAGTATTTGTAGTACTCTTCCTCATCCAGACTCTTAATGTTATTTTCGTGGGGCATCTTGATTCCTTCAGTTTTCACTATTTTTCCTTGTTTGATAGTAAGTGTGGCACATTTGTCCAAGCCAAACTCCATTACAATATCTTGGCTATATATACGGACAGTGTTGAGCAGCGATTCTATTTCAGATGATGTTTTTCCATACAGCTTCAGATCATCCATGTAAAGGAGGTGGGATAGTCTAGCAGATGTTTTTGATGTTTGATAACCATGTCCTGAGTTATTTAGTATTGTTGACAGAGGAAACAGTGCAATAACAAATAGTAATGGTGATAATGAATCTCCTTGAAATATTCCTCTCTTGATATTAACCTCTCCCAGCTTTTCACCATTGATCTGCAACTGTGTCTTCCATTGTGCCATCGATCTTTGCACAAATTTTCTGATGTTTCTACTGACTCCTGTTATTTCTAGGCACTTGATTATCCAGTCATGTGGCAGAGAGTCAAATGCCTTTTTGTAGTCAATCCATGCCACATTCAGGTTGGTCTTCCTTCTCTTGCAGTTTTCCAAGATCATTTTGTCTATTAGGAGTTGATCTTTTGTTCCTCTGCTATTGGGGCGGTTTCCTTTCTGCTCAGGTGGAAAGAGATTGTTTTCAACTAGATGCTGTTGTACTGCATCAGCTACCACACCAGTTAGTAATTTGAAAGTTGTTGGTAAGCAGGTAATTGGCCTGTAGTTACCTGGTGTTGCCCCTTTTGCTGGATTTTTCATTATTAGGTAGGTTTTCCCAGTTGTTAGCCACTTTTCAATTTCTCCTCCTTGTAGTATATTGTTGAACTGCTTGGCAATGAGTGGGTGTATAACAGTTAGATGTTTCAACCAAAACCCATGCAGTTCATCTTCACCTGGTGCTGACCAATTTTTGATTTTCTTTGCTCTTTTTTCTACCATTTTTGTTGTTATTACTAGTTCTTTCATTTCAACTTCTGTTTTATTTGCATCCACCTCTTTTAACCAAGCCGCATCCTTGTTGTATTTCTTTGGGTTATCCCATATCTGCTTCCAGAACTGCACTGTTTCTTCCTTGTCAGGTACTGACTGATTCCTTGCAGTTTCTCCATTGATGGATTGGTAGAAACGTTTCTGATTGGATTGAAATTGGAGGTTCTGCCTATAGTTTGCAATTCGAGCTTCATATCTACTGATTTTCCTGGCTATAGCTGTTATTTGTTGCTTTATTATTTCCAGTGCTTCCTTGATCTTCCTTGTTTCTAAGTGGTATTTCTTGATTAGGTATTCTTTGGTCTTCTTGTTCTTCAGCTTCTTTTCTTTCATCTGTTCTAGCTTGCTTGCATGTGATCTTAACTTGCTGATCTTATTTTCTAGTCTAACCTTCCATTTTTGTGGTGCACTGTTTGTTTGTTTTTCTTTTTTGTTGATTTTACATCCCAGGTATTCTGTTATAACTGCAGCTGTGCTGTACATTAGTTGGTTTGTTTCTTGCAGTGAATTGGTGCTTATACTTGCTATTGCAGTATTTGCATCTTTTAATGCTTGTGCTAGCTGTTTCTTTGGAACAAGCTTCAATGCAGGCAGCCTTATTCTGTTGTTTTTGTGCTGTTCTAGATGCTCAATTATTCTTTGTTTCAATTCTTTTATTTCTTTAGTTAGAGGGTTTTGTTCTTCCTGAGGAAGAGGTGCCTGGTTTCCAAATGAGAACAGTTGTATATCTCTACTGGATTCTTTCACTGCCAACTCCCCCTGGTTTGCCTCTACATTCTGAATTACTTCTTGTAAGGCTTTGATTTCTTTGCCCTGGGTAAATTATTATTATTATTATTATTATTATTATTATTATTATTATTATTATTTGATTTCCTAATGAGTATATTTCTCTTCATGAATATCCTTTTATGAAGCATGTCATGTATGCAAAGTTCCTCACGTGCAAATACTCCAAGGTAGCCATGTGGACTATTGGAGCAACAGCAAACACATCTCTGTGTATTCTCAAAGCTAGATGTGTTTGATTCTTGAGTTATATATAAATGTACACGCCTACATATTGTACATACCCATCACACTATTCTCTTTCAGGGTAAGCAGCAGCATTCTACAAAGCACAGAAAACTAGTGCTTTGAACTAGTAAGCCAAACAAATTAAAGGTAGGAAATAAGAGAAAAGAAAAAGTAATCTAACTAAATCTAGTTTAATCCATTATATTTCCCTGTAGTATTCTATCCCTGAAAGTCTCCACCTTGCTGGAAAACTATAAATAGACACATACAGATTTCTCTGTGCTGGTATTCATAAAAAGTGTGAGGGGTATTTGATTCCCCCGATTCGGTCATGTTCACTCATAGCTCTGTTTTGATTTCAAGTTATAATATAATATAGCTCTGAGGGGAAAGAAATAAAAGTTAAAGAGACAAAAGTGATACATGTTCCCAATATACAGAATTTGACATTTTAAGGGCCAGCAAAAAGAATAATTCAAAATCCACAAATCAAGGCTATTCACTGCATTATATGCTTTCTCTACATCAAAAATAGATAATAAACTTTCTTTCTATTTACTGGTACCTTTCATGCTCTTTTGATCAGAATTGTGCCAAACACCTTCCAGGACAGCTTAACAAACAGTTTGTGCCTTCGCTTTTGTTATATTTGCTTTACAATGGAGAAAAATGACAGCATTTTTCCCAACATCAGGCATGGATAAAGTCTTCAGTGTTTATTAATTAAGCTGAACATCCACTCCATAAGCAAACCCCACCCATATTTTAACATTTATTCAGTTATACCATCTATTTCAGCCACTTTAGCACTTTTTGACATTTATGCCTCCTTTTTCATCATTTTTTCTTGCATACTTATATTTGTCACATCCATTTCAATTCCACTCTATGACATGCCACTTTCATTCCCATTCAAACCTTTAAAATACATTTTCTAGCATTTTCTCATTTCATTTTCAATCCAAATCATTTCATTTTTATTTTTAATTCAATTCACTCTGAATGCTTCTTTAGCTCTCTACATCTGCTTCCAAAACAATACTTTGTTTCTATCAAATCATTCAACATTTTCTCTGCCTTGTTTAATCTGAATCCTTTGATTACATTCCTTGGGAATATTTATCCTTCTGTACACAATATGCAGTACCTTTCTCTCATCCTCATTTTTTTCACCAATCATTCCCATTCATTTATATATATATATATATACCTTTTAACCCTGACGATGTCAAGTGTGTTTGACGAAAGCTAGGTTGATTAAATTCTATTTTCTTAGATATTCTCTTGGTGATCATTATTTTGGTAACACACACACACACACACACACACACATACACACACACACACAACATACATACATACATACATACATACATACATACATACATACATACATATATATATATATATATATATATATATATATATATTCTCATCCATCGTCACTTTATCTCATGATACCTCAAACATCCTTTCTCATTCTTCCTATTAGCATAAATGCACACATTTCTAAGCTGATAGTGAACAATCACCATTATTATTTTCTTTGGGAGCCCCAAATGACTGAATTACTTTTTCTGTAGGCTTGTTTTATTGCTGCCTATCAGTTGATGTCACCAAATGGCATATGTTTTCTCCTGGATTGCATAGCTCAGAATGTTGCATAATTATTTCCCCAAAACTCATTCCTGACTCTTCCAATATCACCTTTCACTGATGTCTAACAAGCAACCAGTTGCTGGATTTCTGCTTCAATGTACACCCATCTAAATGGTTCCAGTTCATTTTTTCTGACATACTTTGTCCTTTTGTTCATAATTAAGCCTATCCTTTCACTTTCATGTATTTGCATGTATTTATCAAGTCCATTCCACAATCAGACCACTTTTATTCAGATCTCTCACAATCTTCCCTTTGTCTTAGTTTCATAGACACACAATATATCTACTTGTATTTCATGTCATTTCATTTGTTAATTAGCATCTTTACCATTTTTTGCCTTTCTAAGTTGCAATTTTTTTAAAATGTATATCTATTAGGAATTTTTATAGAACAAAAGAATAAAAGAGAAAGAAAGAAAGAAAGATTAAGGAATATATGAATGACTTCCAACCTTTTCAACAATTAATTATTATTCTTCCTGCCCCCCTCACCCGGTTGTTTTTGGTTCTTATTTTTATGGGTCTCTATCCATTGTTTGATGTCTGAAATAACTACTGTGAAACAGACTGCCATATAAAATAAAAAGAAAGAAAGAAAGAAATAAAGAAAGAAAGAAAGAAAGAAAGAAAGAAAGAAAGAAAGAAAGAAAGAAAGAAAGAAAGAAAGAGTTGCTCTGAAGGATTTGTTTTTCTTTGGTATCAAGAATATCTTATGTATGTTTTACTGATTCCTTAACTTCTGGACTTGACTACAGCTTGTATCTTTCTTGAAATTCTGCTGTCAGACTGATGATTGGAATCCCGGTTGTTGCTTCTGCTCAGCTCTTGCAGCTCTGAGGAAATGCTGCAATCTGATTTATGGCATTAAGAGTTCGTTCAGTTGTGGGTGACTCTTGTATGGGTGCTCTAGTTTACTCCTTACCTGAATCTTGCCAGTCTTTGGAAACAAGTTTAGGAAGTTTGTTACAATAGGTTGCCTAAAGTACTTGTACCTCCTACTCTGCAGGGCTGTAATATGTGGGCTGTGAAACTGGATAACCAGAAACATGGCAGAAAACAAATGCTGAAAAACTCCTTTGCTGCCATCTATAGTGCCAGCCTGGATGTGGTAGCTCTAATGGCTGAATTTGAAGAAAAAAACACTTGAAATGCTTCAGCCAGCCAAATAATACATTTATAGGTCTCTTTCATAAGAAAAATCTAGTGTCACTTTTTTTCAATGTCATTTTTCCCCCTCGGGTTTATACATTATATATTTCCCCTTTCTTTGATTGTAAAATATGTAGTAAAGGAAGGAACTATGTTTTTAGGCTTGCTGTGCAAAAGAAATCAAAACAGATCTTTGATACTCCATAAATATAGCCCATGTATTTTTTACATAATAACCTCTTTGTCTCGTATTGATTCTAGAGAATGAATATGAGTATCTAAAATCAGCCTATGATGCATTTTGGCATGCTCTCCTATACCTGGGTACATAGTTTTGTTAATCAGTTATAATAAAAAATCAGCAAGTAGAACTACAAAATGGTAGTGGATTACCAGTGGAGAGACAGTAGATTCATAAAGATGAAATGAATTATGATTTTTAGAATGAAGGCATGTCCAGGCTCAACTTTCCACTTCCAGATGTCAGACAAAAAAGAAGGGGAACTTTTTTTTCCAAATAAATATGAGCATGTTTGTTTCATTTTTAGAAAATGAAGGATAGAGACTACTTCAGAGTCATTCTTTTAAGTCTTGTGTTGAGCTTTAAAGATCTGGTTTGAATAATGTTTTTGTCTTCCTTGAATAGAAATCATATGTGATTCCAGGCAATAGCCTGGACTATTTTCTAAAACTAATTGTTGGTTAAAAGTAGGGTAGAAGATTGTTAAAGCCTTCCCTGAAATTATAATGTTTTTTGCAATTTAGGGGAGAAAAAAAAAACCCTCTTTTCAAAGAATGGCAAAGGATTTAAGACAGCTATGGACATGTCACTTCTCCCAATCTCCAACTGAATAGATCCCTACACAAATGATGTCATTTTCCTAGCTGAATGATTACATGTAATTTGCTTTATTGTCCCCTTCCTCCTCCCTGTCCTCTCATATATAAAAATGCTAACAGCAAAATCAACAAAAAAAAAATCCCAATTTATATTTTACACTTGAAATACTTGCAATGTGAGACTGGGCTAATCCTCATGGCCCACTATCTGCGGTATGAAGATCTCTCATTAATGATTTTCATGATCCCATTGAGGGAACATACTACATTTATCTGTACAGTAGTTTGTTTCAGTTTAGAAGTAATGTTTGCTTCCTTGATCTGATGCGAATCTTGCCTTACAAATAATTTGTAAACCCTGTTCAACCTTGTTCAACATTTATGTTGATGCAGTGGGGATGGTTTTCCAAGATCATTCTGCTTTTAGCAGCAAGGGAGCTTACTTCTTTACAGCTTGCCTCTTCCCCTGGACCTACTGGGTTTCCAAACCTATAAAACATGGATCAAACATGGGTAACAAAAGAACTGCTCCCACCTTTCTGCAAGGGCTCAGAAGAGCAGCAAAACAAGTGGTGTAGAAGCAGACTCTTTCCTCATCAATGCTCCAAATGCCAGCTGATCCATGGGACTGGGTTCCTGTTAACAGGAGAAATAAGGAGAAAGGGCTGTCTCCACCTACCCACCCACACAGCCAAGTCTCCAATGACATGGAGCCAGCCCATGTGATTGGAGAGCTAGTGAAGGAAAGGTTAGCACTCTGACGTAGCCAGCAAAAGACCTGACACTTCCCACCCCCACTGTGGGTGGGAAGAGCTCCTGTTTCATCACATAGTCTATCTATCTTTTTCAAGCTATTTGGAAACAACATAGGTTTCATGTTCTTGTGGTAGAGTTATACTTAAATGCAGCATAGTGTTCCCTAATCTCCTGTCATATGCAAAAACAGGTAAGAGATGGTAGGATAGTGCAGTGAAGTAGTAGCAGATCCCATCTGCTATACAGATGAACAAGCTATCAGGAGAAAAGAAAAGAGCTATTATTTCTAAATCAGATCTCGTATATTTCTGATCTATGGAATGAGTGAGCATTTTTCATTAAAGCAGATGAGCTTAATTGCAGCCAGCACACTTTGGGAAATGACTCCATCATCCTAAACATTTGTTTTCCATAGGTCACCAACAGTACATCCTAAACATTGTCCAACTCTGTCCAAGAAAGAAATAGAAGCCATGGATCAACTTAGGAAGGATGATGCCATCCTCATATTGCCGGCGGACAAAGGGAGGGCCACGGTGGTCATGGATAGGGCGCAGTATACTAGCAAAGCGTTGGAATTACTTAAGGATACAATAGCCTATAAGATCATGGATAGAGACCCCATGACGGCTCTTAAGAACTGTATTAACAAGACACTTAACACTCTCAAACGTAGTAAAAGATTGAATGATGACACCCTTAGGAAACTACGCCCCAGTGATTCGGCAATTGCCAGATTCTATGGGCTGCCCAAGATTCACAAGGAGGGTGTTACCCTCCATCCCATTGTTTCATTTAGGGATACCCCGACCTCAGGTCTGGCCAAATGGCTGAGTAACTGTATCAGCCATTTGGTCAATGACAGTTTTACCACTGTAAGGTCAGCGGAGGAGTTCCTGGACAGAATTAGAACCCTGAGGAGAGAGGATGATGAGGTGATGGTGTCTTTTGACGTCGTCTCCTTCTTCACCTCTATCCCACAGGACTTAGCTGTCACAGTAATAAGGGACCTTCTCATACAAAAGGGCCCAGGACAGCAACAGGACTCCCTTCGACCTGAGGACCTTGTGAATCTGTTGGAGATATGCCTAAAAATGTATTTCACGTTTCAAGGCACTACATTTGAGCAGGTCAACGGCACTCCCATGGGGTCCCCGATCTCGAGCGTCATAGCAGAGGCTGTGTTGCAACAATTACAGCACATCGTGATGGCCCGGTACTGTCCTAAATTCTGGGCCCGCTACATAGATGACACATTTGTTGTCATCAAAAGGAGCCAAAAAGCTGACTTTGTGGGCATACTTAATTCAGTATATGTGGATATACAGTTTACAGAGGAGGAAGAACATCAAGGCAGGTTGGCGTTTCTGGACTTTTTGGTCCATCGCCAACCAGATGGAACCCTGAGGACTCAGGTGTACCGTAAACCCACACATACTGATAGGATTTTACACCATGACAGTAACCACCCGGTAGCCCACAAGGTCAGCTGTATTAGCACACTCTTTAAGAGAGTAGACTCTCACTACAACACAGCTAGAGCTAGAATGGAGGAAAGGAAACATCTCTTCCAAGTGTGTAGATGCAATGGCTATCCAACGAAATTTATCAAGTGCCATAGTATGCTATCCAGACCCCCGAATAATTCATGGACGGAGGAATTACCATCACAGGCAGTCCGTGTTACCCTCCCTTATATCAGTAACGTCTCAGAGGCTACAGCTAGGCTGCTGGCGCCCTACAATGTGAAGGTGGCACACAAACCTAGTCAGACCTTACGGTTCAAGGTTATGAAACCTAAAGATCCACTCCCCACTGCAGAAAAATCAGGCATTATATATAAGATCGAGTGCAAGGATTGCTCTAGCAATTATGTGGGAGAAACTTCAAAAAGAGTTAAAACTAGGATCCATGAACATAGGCTAGCTGTTAAAAGAGGGGAACAGTATTCCCAAATCTGGGCACACATGGCAAAATCCGGACATAAGTTTGATTTTGACAACGTACGGGTTATTGCCAGTGACAGCACAAAAGGGGGCCGGCTACTCAAGGAGGCTTGGCTCTCGGACGGAGAGTCCATCAACTGGCACGTAGACTTATGCCCGGTGCATGTGACACTGAGGGCATAGGATACGTGTGGCCGACCACCCCGATGGAAACAATCTAGCTTTGTACCATGCCTCCCGGAGAGGGAATCTATGGGGGAGATGAGCCCCCCCATTACAACAGTCTAGGAACATCCAGGAAGAGAACAACTGGCAGCTGAGAAACCCCCCAACTATGAGAACATGCACACGCCTGCAATGAACGAGGGAACCTATTGACATCATAGGTCAGACTCCTAATGGACCGGACGTCTCCCCATGTTATGTGATGTGCTTAGAAGGGATGACACCATACGCACGCACCTGGACACAAGTCAAACAACACCTGAAAGACACCTCTATCGCCTCCATCCCCACCGCTACCTTTATCACCATTCCCACCCCACCCCGCCTCAGAAGTACATGCACACCCTTGGAGAACAGGGAGACCACATAATGATAAAGAGGTTGCAATCCATAAGTTGGAGGTCGTCCTGCATACCCCAAGACATCCGGGAGGAGCAACACCCCTCGGGAATATGCGAGGAGAGGATCGAGTGTCAGAGGACCCCCACACACACACCCTGGGTATATGTACGCGCTCCCGAGGAGTAGGAAAACGGACGGACAGCGAAGAGGAACTAATCAACAGATCGAGGACTCCACCGCACTCTCTATGAGAGGAAGATGGGAGGAGCCAACCTGAGGGGATGACGGAGCAGATATGCCTGAGAGCACATCCCAGATCGTCGGCCCGTTTGAGGCAGCGGGGATCACGGGTTGATTTCCATAACACCGTAGGAAGTATTACCATTGGAAATGAAGGAAGGGAGAGAGCAGTCATTGAAAGGGGTAACAACTGTGTGGTTGATGAGGGGGAGGGACTGGAGAGCAGAGGCCAAGGCAGGATACTCAGAGCGAAGCCTCGCAGAAGAAAGGATGACAACGGGAGTGTGAATGACGGACATGTAGGAGAGGAAGGGGGAGAGCTTACTAAGGTAGAGTGCCCCAGGGAAGGATGTGAGAAGAGAAAACAGTTTAGGGATGTGGAGCTTACGTTAGATCAAAGAAGGAAGGGAAAGAATCCCCCTGGCTTACGAGTACACGTGGAAGGGGGGGGGATGAGCAGGAACACACACACAGGCAAGAAAAGCAAGGAAAATGTAGTTAGTGACACGGAAGCTACGACCAAAATGCGGATTGATCGGATAGGACCCGTGACGAGATCTAGGAGCCGGGCGCAAATGGTGTCTCACCTATAAATGGACTCTCCCATCGATAGAATGTACCCTGACGATGCTGGCAGTTGCCAGCGAAAGCTTGGTATTTTATTGAATAAAACTTTTATAGTTTTGTAAATTTTCCTGGTGCTCATGCTTTTTAGCTATTTGAAAAGAATACACCCAGGAATCAGTCTTTTATTTTCAGCATCGGCATTGTTATTAATATATATATATGTCTTTGGTTATTCGGGTTTTCTCCCGTGTCAAATTGGAAGTGTCTTGGCGACGTTTCGACGAAGTCTCATTCGTCATCTTCAGGCTGGTGTTTTCGGCTTTGTGCTTCGTGCTTTATATATATATAAATCCCAGCTATTGTTTTGAACAGTGTATATATATATATATATATATATATATATATATATATATATATATATATATATATATTTCTTAACTGCCCATCTGCCTAGAGATGAGAGATTTCTTAAAGCTGATATGTCAAACTCGTGACGTCACATGACGTCGCACAACATATCGGAACTTTTTCCCCATTGCCAGCAATGGGGTGGGCGTGGTTTCCTCGTGACGCGTCTGGCTGTGGGCCGGCGGTTTAACAACCTTGTCTTAAAGGATGTAATTTAAAGCAACAATATATATAATCTACAACTCCAAAGAACTGACTGCAGTATCATTCTTTAGGTAAATTTTGAGGGGTAGAAACAGCCTTCCTTAACTTTCATTCACTTGAATTCAGCTTTTTAAAAAAGCTTTATTATGCAACTCAGTTCTACAAGACCATTTCATGTTACCTGGCACACTTTTGATTTTGATTTTGATTTCAATAAGCATTAAGTCAAGTAATCTTTATTTCACCAATAACCAGCACAAACTAAACAAAGAAACAGATAGGGCAAAGCTATAAGAATAGCATCATTTATCAGTATTATATTAGAAGAAAACATTTAAATGAAGTAAGTTCAAATCCTGATGAAGACACAATATTTTTGATGGCATCCTTTATAGCAGACATGTCAAACTCGCAACGTCACGTGACATCGTGCAACGTATCAGGACGGTTTTGCCATTGCTGGCAATGGGGTGGGTGCAGCTTCCAGATGACATGTCCAGTCCATGGGCCAGCAGTTTGACACCCCTGCTTTGTAGCATTGTGAAATTTTACATTAGACTCATCCTACCAAAGAGAACATGAAAACATTTCAGATTAAAAGTTATATTTGATAGTTCATATACTTATATGGGATTTTATTTTCCTGGACTGTAGTCTTCCAGAAAATGTCTTATTAAAAAAACAACCACTTAATGGGCCAATCCACAGACTGTTATATATTATTTATTCATTCATTTATTTCTCTATATTACATGGAGCATTTTTTATTTATTTACTGGAATATTTTTAAGAAGCCTGAATGACTGCATAATCTTCTATTTCTTCCACAATGGTAGCACTATATTTACATCTTGGGGCATGTGATCCAACTGTACTGTAAATACAAATTACAAGGCATATCTGATCTTTCAAACTCTGCCTGCTATTCCCACATTCAGAATAGTGTGCACTGTTCTGTGACACATGACAGTAGAGACCAGAATAGGATCTGCACCCTGTACAACCACAAAATAGTAAATGGATAGAAGAAAGGAATACTGCTGGCCAGTGGTGGGATTCAGCCAGTTCGCACCACTTTGGCAGAACCGGTAGCTAATTTTTTGTTGCCCAGAATGGACTTCCGGAAGTGGCATCCACACAGAGAACCGGTTGTTCACATATTTGAATCCCACCACTGCTGGTAGTCCTTGATGTACAACCACAATTAGGACCAAAATTTCCATTGCTGAGCAAGGCAGTTGTTAAATGAAACATGCCAAATTTTATAACCATTTTTTTTTTTTTTGCCATGGTGGCTATGCAAATCATTGCAGTTGTGGACCGATTCACATGGATGTGAAGCAAAACTACTTCCTCCATTGACTTTGTTTGTTGGACGCCAGCTGGGATGGGGGCAAATGGTGATCACATGACCCTAGGGCACTGCAACCGTCACAAATGTATGCTGGTTGCTAAGCATCCAATTCTTGATCATGTGACCATGGGGATACCGCATTAGTCATAAGTGTGAGGACTGGTCATTAGTAAGTTTTTGTCAGTGCTGCTGTAACTTCATTCACTAAATGAATGACTGTAACTCAAGGACTACCTGCATGCATACGTACATGCACAGTAGCACCTTGTAAACAAATAAAGGCTCCAAAGTAGATTCTCCCTTGGTTTCAATCAAAGATACATGGCAAAAATGTAGTTAATGACTAACTAAATGCAAGCAGTGATAGGGCAGGTCTAAGGGCTTTTGAAGGAAATCCCACAGCTGGGATGGAACACCAAGGGGCTGATACAATTTTGCAATTTGGTTGCCTGAGTCATCTTTTTGTTCCAGCCAGAGACTTGAGCCTCAGCGGGACAGTTGGCAAATGCTGAGGAATAATTCCACAAGAACTTCAAAGAGCTCTCTGGAATCCATCCATCTATTGAATAAAATTCTCTGTCCCTGGAGAAGAGAAAAATCCCAGCAGATAATACCTCTCACTTAGTCCTATACAAAATGTCAGCTACAGCTTCCAATATGAAATAGTCTAGTAGGAATGTTGTTTCAAGTATCATATTTATAACAGTTGATCCTGAGCATTATTTACACTGTTGGTAAGCATTTGGATGCACTGGACTAGTATCTGTTTGCTCAAGCCAGGTGGTTATTACATGTCTGCCTTTTCCTCTTGCAATCAAACTAGACAGATGTATCTCGAAGTATTTTTTGAAATCCTTCTTCTCCAAAGCAATGATGCCATTAAGGACCTGCCAATTTTTTTTCAATCACTTCTTTATAACTCTAAGGAAATGTCAGAATATATTCTGAAATATTATCTGAGAAGTCATTCACATCTCTGTTTCCAATAACTATTGTCCTGGAATTTCAGATTTTGTCCATGAAGCAAATTTGACATCTGTATGTTACTTCCTAATAGGTACACACCTAATGAGTAACCACAGCAGTAGCAGTAGCTGTCATCCTAATGAATTAGCAATTTCAAGGCCATTAAAAAGAAAACAGAATTTGTTCCTACATATCTAAAAGTCAAGCTTCCTTTTTTTGCCAGTTATTTTTGCACACCCACTGAATATTGACCTCAGCCCAAAGCAAATTATAGAGACACATTCGGTTGGTACTGCAATTTGCTAAATGGTCATCAATTAAATTGGCATAGGATATGCTAGAGTTTAATAGAGCTAAACTGTGCATTGAAGCAAATACACAAGTTCCATAATTTCAATAACAGATGATGCCGTAATGGTAGAACATAGTACCAGATGCAGGCAAACTAGATTAACAGCATTTTATCTTCATCTCACTTCCATGGACATTCGCTGACACTCCTAAGTAAATCAAGAGAGACAAAGCTGAAAGTTTATCCCCTATAAATGCTGGCTCCATAAGTGTTTTTCAGCATTATATCAAACCCTCAATTACTTATCTTACTATTTTTGCAAGCAACCCTCTTTGCAGCACAGTCTACGCAAAACTGGAGTCGCCAAGGGCATCACATTCTCTACTAAAACCATTCTAATCTGGCATTTTCACACATTACTAGTCAGTCACAGCTCATACTGACTTCAGCCAACAGGCTCATAATCTTCACGGTATGTTACCATCCCATTCTCCCACTCATCCATTTCTCTTCTATCTTATCCTCAACATGTGCAAATATTACCTCATCCACTCCAGTGCAGCTCAAGAGATTAACCCCAAAGCGATATGATTAATGTCTCATTAAAAAGAATCCCCTGATATTTATTTCTACATTTTTCTTTTAAGCCTTCTGGAACAGTATGACATTGCTACTAGATATTGATTTACAGATTTCCCAGGCTTAAGACCAAACAGAACATTAAGTTTATATGCATTTTAGAAACTCAATCTTTGC
The DNA here is from genome assembly GCF_016545835.1 of Crotalus tigris. Classification (NCBI taxonomy): domain Eukaryota; kingdom Metazoa; phylum Chordata; class Lepidosauria; order Squamata; family Viperidae; genus Crotalus; species Crotalus tigris. Next base: position 6,087 of record NW_024097851.1, on the reverse strand, counting down.
TTAAGATGGGCAACACGGGATTGGCAATTTATTCTAAATTTTCTTTTTGCAGTAGGCTATGAAAGTAAATATATCATCACAGACCTCTATCATGGCACTACATGAAGGGGGAGAGCATATATATGCTTCTTACATCTTATCTCAGTGGAATTTCCCAAGGCTCAGTTTTAAATTGGGCCATTGTTCCTTTAACATAAAGCATTAGCGTGCCAGCATTTTATAATCTGGATGAATACTATGTTGATATGATACAGCATCGCATGTAGGTGACAAGACAGATCTTGACCATGGAGCACTACACAATGTGTAAAAGGATAAATATTTCCTTTCGGAAATCAGTAGCCTTTCTTTTTTCTTTACATTTTGATATAAAAATAGCTGTTAATAATCATCAATGCGCAGATGGCCAATAGTCAGTTTCTTTAAATAGAAGAAATTACTTGCATAGCCAACAGCTGAAACTAATTTTTATTTGTGGCAAATTATTACAAAGATCAAGAACATCTGTTTGACTGTCTGTCACTATCTAAAGAGAGGCTTTTTCCACTTACACCTTCCTTGTGAGTTCCCTCTAGCTATTTTGTTACTCAGTGCAGAAAACACAATGATGACTAAATAGATCTTTAGTCTGATCCACTGTAGCCTTCCATTGTTTCTTTTTTTTTTTTTTAATAACCACAGTCACATATTCTCCAAAACTGCATGGCAAAGTTGTGGAAGTGGAAAGTCTGACTTACACCACCGGTTTTCATCCTGTTAAAATAAAGGTAAGAGATCCTTGCTGCTGTTTGAGCTTGGTTGTTTCCTTGCAGATATTGCATTACCCAAACTAAGTAACATCATCAGTGCTAGTCATAAATAAAATAACGGTGTTCTAACCTAATGGAGATATCCTATAGACTCTGTGAAAACTGCTTAGAGCTCCTTGGACTGCACAGTGGATTATGGAGTGTAGTAAAAAACAACATGTGGTTCACTGAAAAATGAGTTGTAAATTATATTCCTGATGAAACTGGATTTTTTTTTTTTAGCCTCCCTAATCTAGTTCTCTTATCCTGTACAAACCACTAATCGCAGATCCACATTGCTTCAAACCCTTTTTAAAAACTCAAATCATTAAGCAAGTAAGAATGAAAAAATGAACAATGATCAGCATCTGTGGAGACTTGAAGTCCCTAGAAGAACACCCACGCAGGACATTTGTCATAAGAAAGCAGCTGCTGTAGCTTCAGAAAACAGGACTTTTCTGCTGGTCAAAAGGAGCAAGTGGCAAATGGGCTTGGTTTACATATAACTATTTTTGTTTGTTTTTGTTAAACACCCTTATTGATTTTAACCATCTGTATTTGTTAACTCGGTTCGTTCTTTCCTACTTCAGAGTACAAAGAGCACCAGATGTGCATTTGTACTGCTGTCTTCTTGGCTCAATACAGTGACATATTCCTGTAGGACCATATTTCCATTCAGCGTAGAGGTAGAGGAGCTTTACGGTGGAACTGGAGATATTCAAACTGATGGGAGGGACTGAGAAAACAAAACATCGATGGTATTATTCTCTGAAAAAACATTCAGATATGTGTGTTTTTAGTCAAGGTAAATGAGCATTCAAAGGAAGAGATAGTTCTCAGTTTTCTAACACCATTTTTTTCACTTCACAATATTAGAAGAAAATTTGTGTTAGAATAATCCTTAGCAACCGAGCTTTTCTGCCCAAGGACAGTGTGAGACAAGAACAATAACATCCAAAATTATAAGATGGATCAATATGAATAATACTAAAAGTGGGAAAGTTAATTAAAGTTAATTAAATGGACTGAAGCTAAAAGAGCGGCTTCATATCTTGCAATATTAATATTATAGAGCTGTGAGTTTTAGAGCTATATATTAGTATTGTTAGACAGCTGGTTTGATGTAATGATTAAGACAGGGGTTCTCAACCTTGGCAACTTTAAGACTTGTGGACTTCAACTCCCAGAATTCCTCAGCTTTGCTGGCTGAGGAATTCTGGGAGTTGAAGTCCACAAGTCTTAAAGTTGCCAAGGCTGAGAACCCCTGGTTAAGGCATCAGGCTATATACCAGGAGATGGTGAATTCTAGTCCCACTTTTGGGATGAAGCTATCTGGGAGACTTGGGCCAGTTACTCTCTCTCAGCCCTAGGAGGGAAGCAATGGCAGTCCACTTATGAAATCTTTCCAAAAAAAAACCCTACAGGGACTATCCAGGCAGTCTTCAGGAATCAACACAAACTCAAAGACATAGACACAAGAATGCAATGTTGTTCCTAAGCACTACAGAAATTTCATCAAGAGTTTATCAGATTAGAATTGGAAAGGATTATTCAGGTCATGGAGTCCAATCTCTCTTCAATGCAGGAATCCAAACTAAGAAATTCACAACAGATTTCTACAATAGCCTCTACTTCAGTGGTTCTCTACCTTTCTAATGCCGCGACCCCATAATACAGTTCCCCATATTGTGGTGACCCCCAACCACTTATACATCACCGGGTGCTAGGGGCGTGGCCAAAGAAAAGGGGAAAAAATGGCGGACAGCCTTGTTTGGCGACCCCCGTGAAATGGTCGTTCGACCCCAAATGGGGTCCCAACCCACAGATTGAGAACCACTGCTCTACTTGAACTAATCTACCAAACAGCACCGACTGTATTGTCATTCTGCTGTCAAACTATTCTAACTATTTTTCCTCAAAGTCATTTAGAAACCACTTTCCTGTAACTTAAGCCATGATTCTGTGTCTTGTTTCTAGGATGATGAAGAATGGAACTTGACCCTTTTGGGCAATTAAAAAATACCACAATATCCTCTCGGTGATCTTTTCTCACACCTAAATATGTATATACAGTACTGTTCATATACTGGAGGACTTAAACTTGAACAGCTCAACTAAAGGACTGTCTATGCAACTTGAATAATCAAATTTTTTGTTTAGGGCTGCAGGAAATGTTAAGCTGGGAGTTGAAGTCCACATGCCTTAAAATGGTCAAGGTTGAGAAACACTGGATTAAACTCTCTGGCTTGCCTGCTCTCCCTTTTTTTCCCTAAAATTATCACCCACCAAGAAACCATCCATCAATCACAATTAGCAGAGAGATTTGATAGATGGGTGAGCCCATGAGTTTAACTACTTGTCAAAAACTATTATCTCCCTCAACTGCCGAAAAGCTGATCCTTGGGATAGGGATGCTGCATGAAAAAACAGCCTCTCCTGCTTTAATGGGAAGCCCTTATCCTATGCCCAGAGCATAGAACTATTCAAAGAAGTAGTGCAAGTAGTGAAAAAGTGGAAAGACCTGGCCCATAGAAGCACCAAGAGTCAGACACAACAGGATGGATATCATCATCATCATCATCATCATCATCATCCTCTAGCCTCCAGATCAAGCACTGAGCTTGCAGATAATCTATGTATGGGGTATGGGAGGCTGTACAGTCAAGCAGAGAAGGTTCAAAGCAAGCCACACAAAAGTTGGGGGGAGGGAGGTGGAAGTGCTGTGTAAATTTCTGACATCCTCCCTTTATAGGTAGCCAAATAGCTTGTCTGTTCTATAATTGCCGGAAAACAGACCCCATTCTTCTCATGTGCATCAATGGCCTTCTGCTGCAGTTGTCCTATATTAATTTCCCATCATCCCCTCTCCCCAACCCCTCTCTTTTTCACTCTCTTCCTTCAGAACAAATTGTGTCCTTCAGTAGTTGCATTTAACTCATAAGAATCATACTGTTGGTCTCAGGTGCATCTATTAAAACCAAGATGCCTTCCTGTAGTAAGCAATCAAGCTCCTTTTGCTTGCTTCCTATGCACATAAGCATTACTGTATCGGCCACAAAGTCCATGCATTCTATGCATCAATGTCCTTCTTGGTTTTTCATTTAGCAGTTTAATTGATCCAATTTACTTATTCTCTCACTTATTCTGGAAAAACCTAAATCCTTATCCAAATTTCTTCCATTCCCAGCAAGGGATTCAGATTCTGATCATACAAGACATGCTTTGCATTATATATGCATGGCTTATGAACTTGCAGGTAATGTATATTCCTGGCTGTAATTTAGAAGGAAAAAGTGGATTAGGCATTTGATCAAACACCTTAGAATTTTAGATTTAGGGTTAGGTCTTTGGTCAAACTGTCAGGAGAAATTTCTTGACAGTTAGAACAATTAATCAGTGGAACGACTCGCCTCCAGAAATTGTGGGTGCTCCAACACTGGAGGTTTTTAAGAAGACACTGCCAATGTTCTGATTATACTGTCTGAAATGGTATAGGGTTTCCTGCTTGAGCAGGGGATTGGACTAGAAGACCTCCAAGATCCCTTCCAATTGTTACTCTGGTGATCCTAAGGTAATATATTCCAGAGAATGAAATACTGCATGTAATGGATCTAGTGGAACTTTGTGATGTTGTCCCTGTCCCTGTTCAAACATTGTCTATATAACCTTATAAACAAATAAAATGGTAATGTAAATATCTGAACATATGTGAAATTGTCTTATGCTAAAACAGGATGTTGATCCAGGTCTCCAGCTGAGATCCTTTGTAGCTCTGCTACATGGGGTCCTTTATCTGAAGATATTTGGAATTAGATCAGGAATATTCAGCACATCCCGGTACCGCAGTGATACTGCAACATACATTGGCATTTATGCAATACAGTCCTCCTCTGGATCAGCAGGTGCTTCAGCAGTGACCTTTAATAAAATTCTAACCACTGACGCATGTGACCCAGCCAGTACAAGAAGAGGTATAAAGCTGCTGGTAAAACCCAGGATTAATTGACTTGTCACACTAATACTATAATGAAACACTACTAAGCTCAATGGTAGCCAATGCTCTTTCACAGGATAATTATAGGAAGGAAAATGTGACTCCACTTTGTTGTGTCTTATTAGGATCATTGGATTATGCTTTAAACTGAATTATAATTCATTCACTTTGGGGAATATAGGTCTTTTTTTTTAAGAGTTCTAAGAGTTTGCCTACTGAGAGTAGAGTTTTTCCAGAAATATGGTGCTATACTTCCTTCCCAGAAAGATGCGGCCACTAAAAGTCTGAAAAGATAATCTTACTTTATAAGTTTTTCTTTTCTGTTAATAGTTTAGGATGGGAAGATTAAAGGTTGTTTTATTATAGTTGTCATTAGTTACACTGTCAGCCAGATGGTTAGACTGGATTTGGCATCTTTATCCACCTATCCTTCCCAAGGAAGGATAGGCAGATGTTATTCTTTGATGGTATTAAAGGTATTGTCACAGGATGTAAGCTGTTCCAAGTAAAGCCACCTTTTACACTTGACTAATGGTAATTTTGTCAATGCTGATGCTGTTCAAATAGGCTCCATATGCTTTGGGATTGCACCCAACGTGCCTATTACCAGGGCTTTTTTTGTCATAGAACGCCCAGAACGGAGTTCCGTCACCTTTTTTGGATAGAACCTTGTAGAGTAGGCAAAGCGGGTTATATGACGTGTGTGAGTTCCGGCACCTTTTTTTTTTTTTTTTTTACAAAAAAAGCACTGCCTATTACTATTAGCATTATCTTTGCTTTCTTTTGCCATAGTCTTTATATTTGCAGGTTTTTGTATTTTATTATTTTCTCCAATTCTTTCTCTTCTGTTCTGCTGTCTCCAGGTATTGCAATGTCCACTGTCCAGACTTTTTTGTCTTTCTTAAGTCTGTTAAGTCTGCAGTGTTATGTGCCAGGTGCTTATATGCTTGAATTCTAAAATCCTTTAGCTTCTTAATTTTCTATTACATTGTCCATTTTGTAGTCCCACCACTTCTTGCTTGCAGGGAAAGGATATTTTTTGCAGATATTCCAATGCACCACTCTTGCTAATTTGTCATGCCATAGCTTGTGGTCAGTCTGGATGATCTTTTTGTAGCAGCTAAGTAGGTGGTCTACTGCAGGGCTTTTCAACCTTTTCACCCATTGTACCACTTTTAGGATATGGCAATATCCGAGTACCACCAGTTGCCTAGCAAGGTGTCAAAAACTTGATGACCCCCCCCCCCAAAAAAGGAAAAAAGTGATAAAGTACAGGTAATCCTCGACTTACAACAGTTTGCTTAG
>NW_024097850.1:0-35593 GCF_016545835.1 Crotalus tigris | reverse complement strand
GCTGGGGGGTTGGCTGTGCTCTGATTGGCTGGGGGGTTGGCTGTGCTCTGATTGGCTGGGGGAGTGTTCTGTTTGGTTGTGCTCAGGTTAGTCTGAGTTGCAGAGGGGTTTAAGATTTTGGGCCGCCTTGCTATTTTTTGGCTTCGCGTTTGTGGTCGTGCCTCATTTTCATGGAGGGTGTCAGTTTGCTTCGTGTATGGATTGGAGGGCTTTGAAGTGGCTAATGATGCAGCTCTGGTCGGGCTTCTGGTTTGTGGTCGTGCCTCATCATCGGTGTGGCTTTGGGTTTGCGTTTTGCGTGGATGTGTGGTGGTGACATCCTGTGTGGTTTTTGTGAGTGTGGGTCTGGTATCATTTTTTGTATTAGGGAGTCGTTTGTCAATAAAGGCGGGTTTCCAAATGGCTGGTAGGCGGGAGGTATCATCTCGCTTGTTCATGCTGTGTGGGCGTTTTTCTATCTCGATGGCTTCTCTGATTATTCTGTTATTAAAATGTTCACTTTTGGCAATGGTTCTGGTATTTTTTAAGTCAATTTCATGTCCTGTGGCTTTAAGGTGTTGGACCAGGGAAGATGTTGGTTCCTCTTTTTTGACTGAGTTCTTATGTTCTTCAATGCGTGCACTTATTCTTCTGTTGGTTTGTCCGATGTATGTGGTGGGACAAGTGTTGCATTGGATTTCGTATACTCCTTGATTTTCTAATTCATTTATCTTGGGGTTTCTAAGGATGGTGGAATTTTCTGTTGTGCAGAATTGCTGTTTTGATGTTGTGTTATGGAGGAGCTTACTGATTCTGTCTTGTGGGCCTTTTATGTATGGGAGGAGGGCTTTGCCGTTTTCTTGTTCTTCGTCTTGGATTTTAGTGTGGGTTTCTTTTTGGATTAGGTTTGTAATCTTATTTCTTTGGAATCCATTGGATGTTAGTACATTGGTGAGAGTGTGTAGTTCGTTTTTTAGGTGTTGTTCGTCAGCTAAGCGTTTTGTTCTGGAGATGAGTGTCTTTGCTACAGAGTTGATCTGTGCTGGGTGGTGGTGTGAGAGAGCGTGCAGATAGCGGTTTGTGTGTGTTTTCTTCTGGTAGATGGTGTGTCCTAGGGAGCCATTGGATTTCTTGTAGATTAAGACATCCAGGAAGGGAAGTTGGTTGTTAGCTTCTGTTTCCATGGTGAACTGTATTTTGGGTTGTAGGCTGTTGAGGTGTGTGAGGAAGTTGTCCAGTTTTTCTTTCCCATGTGGCCAGATTATGAAGGTGTCGTCTACATATCTGAGCCAGAGTTTGGGTTTGTGATCCGATTTTTCTAGAGCTTGGGTTTCAAAGTGTCCATGTTAGAGGTTGCAAAGACAGGTGAGAGGGGTGCCTATGGGTGCTCCTTCTGTTTGTTTGTATTTTTGTCCATTATAGATGAAGTAGGTGTTGGATAGGCAGTGGTTGGTCAGATCTAAGATGTGTTTGGGGGGGTTATATTTGTTTTGAATAGCTGTCAAGGTTCTTTGATAGGCACTTGGGTGAAGAGGGATATGACATCGAAGCTCACTAGTAGGTCGCTGGGCTGTAAGTTTTGTTTCTTTAGGATCTCTATAAACTGGAATGAGTTTTTTACGTGTGAGGTAATGGATTCTGCATAGGGCTGTATGTTTCATGTGTGGCTGATGAGGAGGGGGGTTGTTTTGGCGTTTGTAGTCCGGAGTTTGTGTGTGGTATCTGTCTGAGGTGGTCTGTTGTTCGGCTCCTCTCCAGACGGCAAGTTGTTTGGATTTGTCCCAAAGTGCGGGGTGGATCTTGTTGCTGAGTGTGAGGTGGAGTGTGAGGAGATCTTTGTTAATTCGGTCTAGGAGGAATCTTTTTGTGTGAAGTTCATTTCTGATTAGGGCCAATTCTGTTCTTTTCAGGATGCATTTGGTAGCTGCAAAGTTGGAGTGGAATTTCAGGTGGAAACATGTGGGGATTAAATTTTGATCTCGGCAGTTGCGTGGGAATGCGAGGTCACATAAAATGGAAGCTCTTTGGACTTCCAGTTTTTCATAGGTCATGGTCAGATGGTGGATTTCCTCCCGTAGAGGTTCAATATCGTTTCTGAGGATTTTCGCGGGTGTTTGTATGTAGGTCTTTGGTTGTTCGGGTTTTCTCCCGCGTAAAATTGGAAGTGTCTTGGCGACGTTTCGACGAAGTCCCATTCGTCATCTTCAGGCTGGTGTTTCAGCTTCGTGCTTCGAGCAGCAATGTGTGGTCTTAGCTGTTTCTTCCTTTTAACTGCCAGTGGGGGTATGAACTGATTTGGTGGGAGCTTGGCTGTGTTCTGATTGGGTGGAGGTGTGTTCTGATTGGTTAGGGGCGTGGCTGTGCTCTGATTGGCTGGGGGGTTGGCTGTAGTCTGGATTGGCTGGGGGTTGGCTGCTGCTCTGATTAGCTGGGGGACGGTCTGTCTGGTTGTGCTCAGGTTAGTCTGAGTTGCAGAGGGTTAAGATTTTGGTTTTAGGTGCTTGCTATTTTTTGGCTTCAAGTTTGTGGTCGTGCCTCATTTTGGAGGGTGTCAGTTGCTTCATGTATGAGATTGGAAGGGCTTTAAAGGGCCTAATGATGCAGCTCTGGTCTGGCTTCTGGTTTGTGTCGTGCTCATCATCGAGGTGGCTTTGGGTGTGCTTTTTGCGTGGATGTGTGGTGTGACATCCTGTGTGGTTTTTGTGAGTGTGGGTCCGGTATCATTTTTTGTGTTAGGGAGTCGTTTGTCAATAAGGGCGGGTTTCCAAATGGCTGGTAGGCGGGAGGTATCATCTCGCTTGTTCCTGCTGTGTGGGCGTTTTTCTATCTCGATGGCTTCTCTGATTATTCTGTTATTAAAATGTTCACTTTTGGCAATGGTTCTGGTATTTTTAAAGTCAATTTCATGTCCTGTGGCTTTAAGGTGTTGGACCAGGGAAGATGTTGGTTCCTCTTTTTTGACTGCGTTCTTATGTTCTTCAATGCGTGCACTTATTCTTCTGTTGGTTTGTCCGATGTATGTGGTGGGACAAGTGGCGCATGGGATTTCGTATACTCCTTGATTTTCTAATTCAATTTTATCTTTGGGGTTTCGAAGGATGGTGGATATTTTTCTGTTTGTGCAGAATGCTGTTTTGATGTTGTGTTTATGAAGGATCTTACTGATTCTGTCTGTGGTGCCTTTTATGTATGGGAGGAGGGCTTTGCCGTTTTCTTGTTTTTTGTCTTGGATTTTGGTGGGGGTTTCTTTTTGGATTAGGTTGTAATCTTATTTCTATGGAATCCATTGGATGTTAGTACATTGGTGAGAGTGTGTAGTCGTTTTTAGTGTTTGTTCGTCAGCTAATCGTTTGTTCTGGAGATGCGTGTCTTGGCTACAGAGTTGATCTGTGCGGGGTGGTGGTGTGAGAGAGCGTGCAGATAGCGGTTTGTGTGTGTTTTCTTCTGGTAGATGGTGTGTCCTAGGGAGCCATTGGATTTCTTGTAGACTAAGACATCCAGGAAGGAAGTTGGTTGTTAGTTTCTGTTTCCATGGTGAACTGTATTTTGGGGTGTCGGCTGTTGAGGTGTGTGAGGAAGTTGTCCAGTTTTTCTTTCCCATGTGGCCAGATTATGAAGGTGTCGTCTACGTATCTGAGCCAGAGTTTGGGTTTGTGATCCAATTTTTCTAGAGCTGGGGTTTCAAAGTGTTCCATGTAGAGGTTTGCAATGACAGGTGAGAGGGGTGATCCCATGGGTGCTCCTTCTGTTTGTTTGTATTTTTGTCCATTATAGATGAAGTATGTGTTGGATAGGCAGTGGTTGGTCAGATCTAAGATGTGTTGGGGGGGGTTATATTTGTTTTGAATAGCTGTCAAGGCTTCTTTGATAGGCACTTGGGTGAAGAGGGATATGACATCGAAGCTCACTAGTAGGTCGCTGGGCTGTAAGTTTTGTTTCTTTATGATCTCTATAAACTGGAATGAGTTTTTTACGTGTGAGGTGATGGATGCTGCATAGGGCTGTAGTTGTTTGGCGAGAAATTTGGCTAGGTTTTGTAGAGGTGAGCCTATGGAGCTGACTATAGGTCTGAGTGGGGTTCCTTCCTTGTGTATCTTGGGGAGACCATAGAGTTTGGGGCATCTGGATGATTTCTCTCTGGGAATGATTCTTTGCTGGATCTCTTCGCTAATGGGGGAGGCTTTTATTTTGGATCTGGTGGTTTTTTACAGGTAGGTGGTGGGATCTGTATTTAGGGTTTTGTATGTGGAGTCTTGGAGTAGGTTGGTTAATTTGGTTTGGTAGTCAGATGTGTTCATAACCACCGTGGCGTTGCCCTTGTCTGCTGGTAGGATTATTATGCTGGTGTCTTCTTTCAGGTTACGTAGTGCTGTCTGTTTCTCTTTGGGTAAGTTGCTTTTGGGTGGCTTGCTGGTACAGAGGATGTTGGTGATTTCGAGTCTGATTCTGTTAGCATCGTCGGGGTTGATTTTGGTCAGGCTGGTTTCAACTCCAAATATAATGGTTTCAGTGGGGATGTGTTTGGGAGTGACTGCAAAGTTGAATCCTTTGGAAAGGACATTGGTTTCGGCTTTGGTGAGGATCCTATCTGAGATGTTATGCACTGTTTGTTTCATGTGTGGCTGTGAGGGAGGAGGGGTTTGTTTCTGGCGTTCTTGTAGTCTTCGGAGTTTGTTGGTGTGTGTATCTGTCTTGAGGGTGGTCTGTGTTTCGGCTCTCCAGACGGCGAGTTGTTTGGATTTGTCCCAAAGTGCGGGGTGGATCTTGTTGCTGAGTTTGAGGTGGAGTGTGAGGAGATCTTTGTTAATTCGGTCTAGGAGGAATCTTTTTGTGTGAATTCATTTCTGATTAGGGCCAATTCTGTTCTTTTCAGGATCCGTTTGGTGGCTGCAGAGTTGGAGTGGAATTTCAGTTGGAAACATGTGGGGATTAGATTTTGATCTCGGCAGTTACGTAGGAATGCGAGGTCACATAAAATGGAAGCTCTTTGGACTTCAAGTTTTTCATAGGTCCTGGTCAGATGGTGGATTTCCTCCCGTAGAGGTTCAATATTTGTTTTCTGAGGTTTTCGCGGGTTGTTTGTATGTAGGTCTTTGGTTGTTCGGGTTTTCTCCCGCGTAAAATTGGAAGTGTCTTGGCGACGTTTCGACGAAGTCCCATTCGTCATCTTCAGGCTGGTGTTTTCAGCTTCGTGTTCGAGCAGCAATGTGTGGTCTTAGCTGTTTCTTCCTTTTAACTGCCAGTGGGGGTATGAACTGATTGGGTGGGAGCTTGGCTGTGTTCTGATTGGGTGGAGGGTGTTCTGATTGGTTAGGGGCGGTTGGCTGTGCTCTGATTGGCTGGGGGGTTGGCTGTGCTCTGATTGGCTGGGGGAGTGTTCTGTTTGGTTGTGCTCAGGTTAGTCTGAGTTGCAGAGGGGTTTAAGATTTTGGGCTGCCTTGCTATTTTTTGGCTTCGCGTTTGTGGTCGTGCCTCATTTTCATGGAGGGTGTCAGTTTGCTTCATGTATGGATTGGAGGGCTTTAAAGTGGCTAATGATGCAGCTCTGGTCTGGCTTCTGGTTTGTGGTCGTGCCTCATCATCGGTGTGGCTTTGGGTTTGCTTTTTGCGTGGATGTGTGGTGGTGACATCCTGTGGTTTTTGTGAGTGGGTCTGGTATCATTTTTTGTGTTAGGGAGTCGTTTGTCAATAAGGGCGGGTTTCCAAATGGCTGGTAGGCGGGAGGTATCATCTCGCTTGTTCATGCTGTGTGGGCGTTTTTCTATCTCGATGGCTTCTCTGATTATTCTGTTATTAAAATGTTCACTTTTGGCAATGGTTCTGGTATTTTTAAAGTCAATTTCATGTCCTGTGGCTTTAAGGTGTTGGACCAGGGAAGATGTTGGTTCCTCTTTTTTGACTGAGTTCTTATGTTCTTCAATGCGTGCACTTATTCTTCTGTTGGTTTGTCCGATGTATGTGGTGGGACAAGTGGTGCATGGGATTTCGTATACTCCTTGATTTTCTAATTCAATTTTATCTTTGGGGTTTCTAAGGATGGTGGATATTTTTCTGTTTGTGCAGAATGCTGTTTTGATGTTGTGTTTATGGAGGATCTTACTGATTCTGTCTGTGATGCCTTTTATGTATGGGAGGATGGCTTTGCCGTTTTCTTGTTCTTTGTCTTGGATTTTAGTGGGGGTTTCTTTTTGGATTAGGTTTGTAATCTTATTTCTATGGAATCCATTGGATGTTAGTACATTGGGTGAGAGTGTGTAGTTCGTTTTTAGGTGTTGTTCGTCAGCTAAGCGTTTTGTTCTGGAGTTCACTTTGCCAAAAGTGAACATTTTAATAACAGAATAATCAGAGAAGCCATCGAGATAGAAAAACGCCCACACAGCATGAACAAGCGAGATGATACCTCCCGCCTACCAGCCATTGGAACCCGCCTTATTGACAAACGACTCCCTAATACAAAAAATGATACCAGACCCACACTCACAAAAACCACACAGGATGTCACCACCACACATCCACGCAAAAAGCAAACCCAAAGCCACACCGATGATGAGGCACGACCACAAACCAGAAGCCAGACCAGAGCTGCATCATTAGCCACTTTAAAGCCCTCCAATCCATACATGAAGCAAACTGACACCCTCCATGAAAATGAGGCACGACCACAAACGCGAAGCCAAAAAATAGCAAGGCAGCCCAAAATCTTAAACCCCTCTGCAACTCAGACTAACCTGAGCACAACCAAACAGAACACTCCCCCAGCCAATCAGAGCACAGCCAACCCCCCAGCCAATCAGAGCACAGCCAACCCCCCAGCCAATCAGAGCACAGCCAAGCCCCTAACCAATCAGAACCCACCTCCACCCAATCAGAACACAGCCAAGCTCCCACCCAATCAGTTCATACCCCCACTGGCAGTTAAAAGGAAGAAACAGCTAAGACCACACATTGCTCCTCGAAGCACGAAGCTGAAAACACCAGCCTGAAGATGACGAATGGGACTTTGTGAAACGTCGCCAAGACACTTCCAATTTTACGCGGGAGAAAACCCGAACAACCAAAGACCTACATACAAACACCCGCGAAAACCTCAGAAAACAAATATCGAACCTCTACAGGGAGGAAATCCACCATCTGACCAGGACCTATGAAAAACTTGAAGTCCAAAGAGCTTCCATTTTATGCGACCTCACATTCCTACGCAACTGCCGAGATCAAAATCTAATCCCCACATGTTTCCAACTGAAATTCCACTCCAACTCTGCAGCCACCAAACGGATCCTGAAAAGAACAGAATTGGCCCTAATCAGAAATGAACTTCACACAAAAAGATTCCTCCTAGACCGAATTAACAAAGATCTCCTCACACTTCACCTCAAACTCAGCAACAAGATCCACCCTGCACTTTGGGACAAATCCAAACAACTTGCCGTCTGGAGAGCCGAAACACAGACCACCTCAAGACAGATACACACACCAACAAACTCCGAAGACTACAAGAACACCAGAAACAAACCCCTCCTCCCTCACAGCCACACATGAAACAAACAGTGCATAACATCTCACATAGGATCCTCACCAAAGCCGAAACCAATGTCCTTTCCAAAGGATTCAACTTTGCAGTCACTCCCAAACACATCCCCACTGAAACCATTATATGTGGAGTTGAAACCAGCCTGACCAAAATCAACCCCGACGATGCTAACAGAATCAGACTCGAAATCACCAACATCCTCTGTACCAGCAAGCCACCCAAAAGCAACTTACCCAAAGAGGAACAGACAGCACTACGTAACCTGAAAGAAGACACCAGCATAATAATCCTACCAGCAGACAAGGGCAACGCCACGGTGGTTATGAACACATCTGACTACCAAACCAAATTAACCAACCTACTCCAAGACTCCACATACAAACCCCTAAATACAGATCCCACCACCTACCTGGAAAAAACCACCAGATCCAAAATAAAAGCCTCCCCCATTAGCGAAGAGATCCAGCAAAGAATCATTCCCAGAGAGAAATCATCCAGATGCCTCAAACTCTATGGTCTCCCCAAGATACACAAGGAAGGAACCCCACTCAGACCTATAGTCAGCTCCATAGGCTCACCTCTACAAAACCTAGCCAAATTTCTTGCCAAACAACTACAGCCCTATGCAGAATCCATCACCTCACACGTAAAAAACTCATTCCAGTTTATAGAGATCATAAAAAAACAAAACTTACAGCCCAGCGACCTACTAGTGAGCTTCGATGTCATATCCCTCTTCATCCAAGTGCCTATCAAAGAAGCCTTGACAGCTATTCAAAACAAATATAACCCCCCCAAACACATCTTAGATCTGACCAACCACTGCCTATCCAACACATACTTCATCTATAACGGACAAAAATACAAACAAACCGAAGGAGCACCCATGGGATCACCCCTCTCACCTGTCATTGCCAACCTCTACATGGAACACTTTGAAACCCAAGCTCTAGAAAAATCGGATCACAAACCCAAACTCTGGCTCAGATACGTAGACGACACCTTCATAATCTGGCCACATGGGAAAGAAAAACTGGACAACTTCCTCACACACTCAACAGCCTACACCCCAAAATACAGTTCACCATGGAAACAGAAGCTAACAACCAACTTCCCTTCCTGGATGTCTTAGTCTACAAGAAATCCAATGGCTCCCTAGGACACACCATCTACCAGAAGAAAACACACACAAACCGCTATCTGCACGCTCTCTCACACCACCACCCAGCACAGATCAACTCTGTAGCCAAGACACTCATCTCCAGAACAAAACGATTAGCTGACGAACAACACCTAAAACCCGAACTACACACTCTCACCAATGTACTAACATCCAATGGATTCCATAGAAATAAGATTACAAACCTAATCCAAAAAGAAACCCCCACCAAAATCCAAGACAAAGAACAAGAAAACGGCAAAGCCCTCCTCCCATACATACAAGGCACCACAGACCGAATCAGTAAGATCCTTCATAAACACAACATCAAAACAGCATTCTGCACAAACAGAAAAATATCCACCATCCTTAGAAACCCCAAAGATAAAATTGAATTAGAAAATCAAGGAGTATACGAAATCCCATGCACCACTTGTCCCACCACATACATCGGACAAACCAACAGAAGCATAAGTGCACGCATTGAAGAACATAAGAACTCAGTCAAAAAAGAGGAACCAACATCTTCCCTGGTCCAACACCTTAAAGCCACAGGACACGAAATTGACTTTAAAAATACCAGAACCATTGCCAAAAGTGAACATTTTAATAACAGAATAATCAGAGAAGCCATCGAGATAGAAAAACGCCCACACAGCATGAACAAGCAAGATGATACCTCCCGCCTACCAGCCATTTGGAAACCCGCCCTTACTGACAAACGACTCCCTAACACAAAAAAAATGATACCAGACCCACACTCACAAAAACCACACAGGATGTCACCACCACACATCCACGCAAAAAGCAAACCCAAAGCCACACTGATGATGAGGCACGACCACAAACCAGAAGCCAGACCAGAGCTGCATCATTAGCCACTTTAAAGCCCTCCAATCCATACATGAAGCAAACTGACACCCTCCATGAAAATGAGGCACGACCACAAACGCGAAGCCAAAAAATAGCAAGGCAGCCCAAAATCTTAAACCCCTCTGCAACTCAGACTAACCTGAGCACAACCAAACAGAACACTCCCCCAGCCAATCAGAGCACAGCCAACCCCCAGCCAATCAGAGCACAGCCAACCCCCCAGCCAATCAGAGCACAGCCACGCCCCTAACCAATCAGAACACACCTCCACCCAATCAGAACACAGCAAGCTCCCACCCAATCAGTTCATACCCCCACTGGCAGTTAAAAGGAAGAAACAGCTAAGACCACACATTGCTGCTCGAAGCACGAAGCTGAAAACACCAGCCTGAAGATGACGAATGGGACTTCGTCGAAACGTCGCCAAGACACTTCCAATTTTACGCGGGAGAAAACCCGAACAACCAAAGACCTACATATATATATATATACATACATACATATACATATATACACATATATATATGGCACTAGAAGAAACAAGAGAATTGTAAAACTGGCTGCATGTCAATGCATCAATGCAAAGTTTGGATTCTACCATAATGGCCTATCTTTCACAAAAGACTGTTGGGAAAAATGGCTACCTCTTTTAAAAATTGGGAAGGAACTGTCCTCATTGTCAAGAAGACATTAAACCAGAAATAAATATAACATAACTCAGGTTATTGATGTTTCTTTGCCAACCTGGAGCCAGTCTGTTTCATCATGTTTTGCCCATAATATGGCTTCTAAACATGTTATATAAGTTTCTTATGAAGACAGTGAGCTGTACTAAGATCCCCATTTTTATGAGCTCTTTCCAGTTGGGTTTGTATATGCATTGTATGAAACATTGTTTTGCTAGCATGTGGAATTAAGGATATACAATAGTTTAAACACTATATTAATATTTTAATTATCCTGATATTTACTTGGAATTTAATTCTGCTAAAAGTCAAAGATCAACAAACTCTTGATCTTTCTTGCTTAAAACTTCGTTTGTCAGAAAGTGGTTGATGTGAAAGATTGATCTACTATCCTAGACCTAATCATCACTATTATTGGAATCTGTTGAAGAAAGGAAAGAGACTGGTACATTTGGAAGAGTGTTTGTGTTATATTTCAGTGTGATATTCAGAAGTGGAACTGAGAAGAGCCAAACTTCAATACTAGATTACAGAAGACTAGATTTTTTTATGAACTTCAAGCAAATATGTTAGATATAATAGCTAGAAATCCTGAAGGAGAAATATGAGTAGGAAAAATGGGAATCCTATTAATGATTTACTAAAGGCATGATTGTAAACAATTCCTATGAGAAGAAAACATGGGAGAAATAATAATAATAATAGTAAAGTTGGAAGGGACCTTGGAGGTCATCTAGTCCAACCTCCTACTTAGGCAGGAAACCCTATACCATTTTAGACAAATGGCTATCTAGTCTCTTCTTGAAAACTTCTAGTGTTGGAGCATTCACTGCTTCTGGAGGCAGGTTGTTCTAAAAATGCTACTAAGGTTACATGCAGAGCTCTCTAAAATGCTAAAGGGAAAACTAGACACGTATAGGAAGTAGAAAGAAAGACACAAAACCAAAGAAGGCAATGTCCTGTATTACAAAGGTTAAAATGCAAATTGAGGTTTGTGAAAGAAAAAATATACACCAAAAAGGATTCTTTGGGCATGTTAGAAAAACAGAGATCCATTGCAAAGAGAAAGTGATGAATTAGTAATGGTGAAATGGCAGAACTTTTTCTATTTTGCATGTCTTCTCTCGGAAGAGAAGTAGAGTACTAGCTGATCATTGTTATATTATTGGATAAAAACCATAACTGTGATTTATGATAAATAATTAGAAGGTAGGAGAAAAGTTAAATAAATATGAAATTAGAATGAAGCATGCAAAGCCAGCTGGATTATAAAGTATAAAGAAATCAGCAGAAATTTAAGAGAGCAATTGTCATATCGATCTTGGAAAATGAAGAAAGGAGATCTAGGAAATGAGAGACCTCTCATGTTGATTCCCATATTGGAGAAGGTCTCTGAATAGATCTTCAAGCAGCACTTTTGTGACTGCTTGGATATGTATGCTACAGTTAACAAGTCAACATGGATACTTCTAATATCATGATTTTTTTTAATGTGTATGTGTGAATGTGTTTTCATTCATTTATTCATTCTTCCATACTCAACCTATGAAATATATTTTATAACACTGTCTTAAGTGAAATGAACATATTAAACACTTTTGTCTTTGGAAGACAAAAAGTACTTTTCCCATAAGTTCCTGAAGATGAATATTTAGTCCCTGTCATAGATATAACCTGAAAAGCCAGGTGATAATATTAAATTCTCCATCATTATCTTTCTATGGCAACAACCGTGGACCATTTTTATTATTATAAATATGCTATACAGCAGTATAAAATGATCAAATGCATTTACTCTTTTGACTGGTTTATCATGAATGGTGCTTTTATTTTCTCTATAGTATATCACATTGATTTCAGATATTCTAAGACGATGAATTTTGTAATCAGAAGATCTCACATCAAAATACACAAGGTAAGAAATTCTATGTCTGTATCAGTGTTGAAATCAATCATGTTTATGGCAGCTTGCTTTCCTGACAAATATCTTTAAGAGCATCTTGAACATGGTGACATTTTCATTACACTTGAAGAAATATAAAAATACAGACAAAACATAGCCAAGCACTCTAACTCTGTCAAAATGGTTCAAATAAAATATTTTAAGTGATTTTATATTCTACAGATATAGAAATTAATAATGTTAAAGTATAAATACGGCTACAAACAAAAATACAGAATATATTGTATAATGGATTTCAAAACTGTTTTACAAGAAAATCTTATATATCAAATCAAATATAAGGCAGGTGGACCAAGGCAGTCGTAGAATGGATCCCACTTGATAAAAAGTGTCCATGAAAGAGACCTAAAACAAGATGGATCGACGACATAAGCAAATATTGTGGGCCCAGTTGGCAAAAGAAGACTCAGGACCATATTGGTTGGAAACATGTGGAGGAGGACTTCATCTTGCAGTGGATAGACAATGATGATGATATACAGTAACATTAAATAAGCCTTAAAACATTAGAAACTGTGTCATGTTAACAGATAGATTTAATTAATTCTATACATATATACATAAATTTGTATACAAACATTTTATAAAAGCCATTCATGGAGCAATTTGTGAATAACTTTCATATTCACTATATACTGCAGCTAAATAATTGATCACAATATTAAATGATTGTTGCTCATGCTGTCTACATCCTAATATTTTGGTACGTACTTTCATCATCTCATGCCCAACTTTCCCATTTGCACAATTCTTTTAGGATAGGCAATATTCTATGCATTTGAGCTTGAGTATAAATGGAATTCTTAGCATAACCAGTCTTGCTTAAATCTGCTTCTGATTAGATGTAAATCTGCTTCTTACTGCTCAAACTGGCAAGGTTATCAGGAAAGATGGCATTCTGAATGTTGGGGACAAAGCCAAAATATGTACTCATTAAAAAGGTGATCCATTTCCATTAGTTCCATGCACCCTTATTTATCAAGACACACGTTTTTGTTTGTTTGTTTGTTTTTAGTCTTGGAGATTCTTACCATATAAGCTAAATACCCTGAAAATATAACTAAGTGATAAAGTCATAATTTGATTACTGTCTTCTCATCACAATTTTGTTTTATTAAAAACTTGAATCTTTGTATATTCATTTATTCTCATCTGTCTACATATTTCCTGTTTTAAACTATTCATTTTTCAATTTATGTGCACTAAAATATTTCCATTTTTATCTGCCTGAATGAGTGTTTGTGTGTTCTTTGTGTGTGCGTGCACGTGTGTGTGTGTGTGTGTGTGTGCACTTAAAAAATGATTAGAAAAAATATATTATTCTGTCATCTAGGCTTGATAGCTGGATATGAAACTGTCAGCAATTTAGGCTAAGTGGGAAGTTGAAAAACCTCATAGAAAAAGATAATGACAAAATACTACTATATTTTGTTAAAGTAGATTACAAGTGGTTGTGTTTCTGAAGTCACCAGGAGTCACCTAAAACCTCAGGGTTACCCTATTATGATGTGTACAGGTGTTTTTAATGGCACCTGATGAAAACAACAGAAACTGGCAGATTTCTCTAAATAGACAGCACAAATTATACTTGTGTTTTTTTCATATATATTCTTTTCTAGAAGTTATATAGCTAATTTTTTGACAGTAATATGTTTCTATAAATTAATCTGGATAATACCATACTGCCTTTTCAGTATTATATTATATTATATTATATTATATTATATTATATTATATTATATTATATTATATTATATTATATTATATTATATTATATTATATTATATTATTATATTATATTATATTATATTATATTATATATTATATTATATTATATTATATATTATTCAGTATTAAATTATATTAAATGTATCCATTTTGTATCTGTTGAGGCACTCTCTTATTTCTTTAAGAAAAAAAAGATTTTAAAACATTACATTTGATTTAAAGAAGAGGAAACTATGCCTTAATACATTTCCCTAGAATCTATTCAAATGTGCTCTTTTTTTACAGAAAAAGATCATAATATAGAATATATGACTAATTGTTTCCCTGAAATCACTGCAATTGAAAAACAAAACAAAACAAATTCACCAATGCCCAAGAAAATGGCAGATTTTGTTAGGGCTAAGTGTCCGTGTCTGTCTGTGTGTATAACTCTCTTCCCCCCAAGCCTTACCCAGAGTGTGGCAGAGGAAATGTTTTCCTGCACTAAAGTATATAAGATGTTTTCAGGGACTGTGAGTAGGTGTGAATAAGATGCTGGTGATAGTTTCATGTTATGCTACAGTGACTTAAATAGCTTTGGGGAAAATATGAGCATTCTAAATCTGAATACGGTAAATATGATTCAGAGTAAACAGGTATTCTGCTAGTGACATGAATGGAAGTGTCACAATGAAAAAAATTGTAAAAGTGGTTGGCCATTCCAAGCTCCAGGAAGGAATAAAAATTATCACAAAAACAAAACAATATTAACTCTAAAGCAAAAGACAGTTAAAATAATAAAATACAAACTAATATGAATAATATATTATTATAAGATATCACAAAATCTCGGCCATAGTAACATATATTGCTGCATCCTTTGATGAGGAAAAAATATTACCTTTTCCAAAACAAATAAATGATACATTTCTGACAAATGTGTCAGATGTCTTTGTTTCAAATATATAGTTTAAACATAAGTATATTCATATGTGCATAAGGTAAAGAGTGTATATAAATCTAAAAGTATGATTTTTATAATGCAAACCAAGAAGACTCATATGGGGAAACTGGTTCTAAATATAGGACATTTTTTTCAAGATTGAAAATAAATAAATAAAATACATAGAAGATTAAGAAAGAAGTGAAAGAACCAAGAATGATAGTGCAATTATAAGAGAAAATATATATCCTAGTATGAAAAAGTATTAAAGACAAATTAATCTCTCAATAAAGTGTTGGAAACTATATACAGAATCAGTCTAATCCGGTATAAACTAATTATTTTACATAATGATGGTAAGTAAATAGAAAAAATAGTGCTAAATGAAAAATGAAAGAAAGAGGCTATGGAGCAGAAAAAAATATACAAGAGAATGATTGACAGAAAAATGAGGAAAGTTATTTATAGCTTTGAATTGGAAATATTTTATGTCAATTGATTTGAATTTTAGTAGTTCAATACAGCTAGAGAAATATATGTTGGAAGTAAAGTACATATGAGAATAAACTGAACTCTTATCAATAGTTCGAAACTGAAAAGTAATTAAACTTTTAGGAACAAATGCAAAAAGAATGCTTAGGGTGAATTCAGAGGGTTTTTTTGAGTTTGTCAATGTGCGTGTGTATTTTCTAATGCATGGTTGTTGACTGAGAAATTGGTGATTTCCAATAATTGCTAGTTAGTGGCATGATGCAATAAGAAGCATGGATCTTAAAATTAATGTATCAAAGTCCAAGGTAATTGTGTTTGATAGGAAAATTGATGAGTAACTCAAGTTACTTCTTACTAGCAAAAGACAAAAAAAGTGAATATCATTGAGTCCTAACTATGAGAAAAGTCAGTATTTCCATGGAGGCTATATTACATGCATAAGAGCTGGCTTGGTGTAGTGATTAAAGGTACTAGGTTAGAAAGTAGGAGACCACGAGTTCTAATCCTGCCTTAGACACAAAATAAATGATTTTGGACCAGTCACCTTTTCTCAAGTTTAGGAAGGAGGCAACAGTTAACCACTTCTAAAATCTTGCCAAGGAATAAGTCCACATGGTCATGGGAGTCAAAAACTAACCCAAAGGCACCAAATAAATAATAACATTTTAAAACACCATACATAATGAAAAAGAGCAATATATAGTATTATTTATCTAAAAAAATCAGAATTAAAAAGTCATTCCAGCATAAGTACTATTTATCATCTTCTCATCTAAGATATGGAAATACATAATCTTCTGAGAAATGGAAACAGAATCATTAATAATCTCCTCCCACTTCAAAAGACTGAAATAAAAATAAAATGATAGAGTCCTATTAAGTATAATGAGATATTTAACCATGTACCTTAAAATAAATACCAAGGGAAATAAACACAAGAAACATTTATCAGAGAGCTTAAATAACCATATCCCAATATTATTGTTCCCATTAGTACTAAAATCCCACAATGATTGTAAGCTAAAATTCTCTTTTGTATTGTAATGTAGCTTTATATTATATTCCAAAATGGAACTTTGATCTTTTACAATTACTGTATAATAATGTATTATGTTAAGGCAAAATAAAACGATAAGAAACATGAGACCAATTTCAAATGAATGAACTGAAAGCACAAAACCACAGATAATCATTACACATATTTGTATATATATTTATATATGTATTTTGAAATCTTACAAACATAGACTTAACATTTCATGTTTCCTGTTGAACATAAGATAGATAAGCTTTGTCATTTTTTTACTTAATTTCATCAAAAATGAAATTTAGTTGCCCGCTCTCAAAGTAAAACACATACATGACACACACCTAAACATACTATGTACAACATATGTATAGACCCACACCCCTACATATACATAACAAATAAATATTAAATACTGTCCATCTTGAATATATAACAGAAGGAGGCAGCTTGAGAGTTCACAAGGTTAATGCTGTATGAATGAAACTATGGATGACTCTGGATGTTCTGCTATGGATACCACGAAACCTTCTCCCAGAAGGTAACAAGGAAAACAGGTTGTGAAGAGGATGTGTAGTGTCCCAGATAATCTTACTCTGCTTAAATAGCGTTTCTGTGCTATGTCCTGGATGGGAGGGAGGGAACTGCCAATGATCTTTTCGGCCATCCTTACCACTCTCTGCACCGCCGCAGTGATGCTTTCAAACCAGACTGTGATGCTGTATGACAGGATGCTCTAGGTTGTCCCCCTGTAGAAAGTGGTCAGGACAGGGGAAGGAAGATGTGCTTTTCTCATGCAATGCAGAAAATGCAGGTGGTGCTGTGCCCGCTTCACCAGTTTCTCAAGCCAGCCTACTCGTTAGCTGCACACCCAGGAACTTGATGCTGGTAACCATCTCCACAGGTGAATCATTAATGCACAGAGAAGTGTAGCTGTGCCTGCCTTTTCTGAAATTGACAATGATCTCTTTGGTTTTTTCAGTATTTAAAACTAGGCTGTTTTCCTTACACCAGTTCATCAACTCCTCAACCTCCTTGCGGTAAGCTTCCACCTTGTTATCCTGAATAAGGCCCACTACTGTTGTCACATCTGCTAACTTCACAATATGGTTGGTGGCAAACCTAGCACAACAATCATGGGTCAACAGGGTTAACCTGCAGTGGACTTAAGACATTCATTCATTTTGTGGTTGAAAATTCATCCATGATTAAATAACTCAAATATATTTTTCAGCAGGCATAATTTACAGTGATTTGGTCAAATGCTGTTAGTCTCCAAAGTCATTGAAAAACCTATGCTTTCCTGTTTTGGTTTGTTCTGAATCTAGAAAGGAAAAAGCAAAATATGTAGTAGTTGGCTCTATGTGGTTAATAATTGGGAAATCTTATCCAATTCCACCCTTTTTGGTCCTCTTCCATCATCAACTCATGTGACCCTAAGGAGGATCCAAAATGTAAAACAGAAACAGAGATGGAGCTTTTAAGGAAGTCCCATTTCATGGGGATTGTCTAGGATTTTGTCTCACTCTTAGAACTGCTAGCAGGTAATGATCTGGCAAGAGTTCACAAAATAGTTGACAACAAGAAATTGAATTTGGGGTGAAATTAGATTCCTCTTGAGTTTGTTGTGAGAATTAATAGTTCACTTCATATTCTAGTCTGTCAGTTGTCCTTTTTGAGAATGGAATGCAAACAGGACAATTGTGTATTTAATAAATTTGACTATTTATTTTTTCCTTAATAACCTGTATCTGAATTCCTATATACATACTTTTTTTAATAAACATAGTAAAAGCTAATACAAACTAAACTAAAAGAAACAAACAGAAGTTAAGGTGCAGAAAAAAGAAAAGGAAAATAAAGAAGAGAAAAGAAAATAACAACAAAGTAGTTCCTGACCTTCATCACACTAACCATAAGCAAATGAAATAACTTTTAAAGTTGCAAACAAAAATAAATTCTTCTCCATACAGCCTAACTTTTATCTACACAACCCAGAAACCATCATCTTTTCATTGTTGGTTCAGCAAAAAGTCCATTAGGAGTCCATTAGAAATATCAAACAAATAGTTTATTCCTAGTTAAATAGTCTATCTTTATATTCCTTCTTTTTGTTCTGCACAGTCTTTACCTTTAAATCATTCCTGTGGCATCACAAGAGTTGATATTTCATCCTCTTTAGCTTTTAAAAGGAATCTTCACAGTTTTCATTAATCTGCTGTGTAAACACTATAAAAAGACATTGTTCAGGATTTCTTGTCACTCATATCCAATTCCTTGATCTGTTGATTTGACTTTTGTATTCCCACTTTGCTAATCTTGATTTTGCTGTCTTCTATGCCTCCAAACTCTATAATGATTATGTCAGATAAAAGTTTCATAAACCTTTTCTCATCTTCTTGTAAAAGTTTATCCATTGAAATCTGTATCCTTTCTGAAATATTATTAATATTTCAGTCCATGTTTCAAAAAGCCCTTTAGTATAAAAAAAGTTATAGCAAGCTTGGGCATTTTAACACTTTTCTGCCTGATTCAGTAGCTCCTTAGTATCCATTAGCAATCTTCATTTAGCCTCAGTTTTTAATATGAGTTTAGTTCAATTTCAGTCATTTTCCATGAGCATATTAACTATAAATTTCTTTTTCAAAAATCTTACTACAAAAGTTATGCAGAAATAAATTTCTTCATAGAATTGTAGTTTTAAAAAGGATATATAATGGAAATTTTGTGCAGAATTCTATTGGCATTTTGCCAATTGTATTTATTTTAAATTATTAAGTCTCTGTTTAAAATATCTTAAATTCAAAGAAGATATAATCCACCAGGTATAAAATTAAGCCCACTGTTTTAAGGTCCCTAATATTCATACATTGAGTAAGTTGATCATTTCCAAATGTGATTAGAAAGTATGCTTACCTTGTGAGGGGTTGCCATACAGAGTGTGTGTAGGCAATTTCCTGTTTTCAATGACTTTGGAGACAATCCCTAATATTCATACATTGAGTAAGTTGATCATTTCCAAATGTGATTAGAAAGTATGCTTACCTTGTGAGGAGTTGCCATACAGAGTGTGTGTAGGCAATTTTCTGTTCTCTCCATCTCTGGAGAAATTTGAATGGCTCGTCAAATCACTGGTCTTTTAACTGCACAGAGAGCTGGTTCCTGCTTGGGGAGGGAGGCCTGGGCTATTAAGAAAACTGGGCATGCTTTCCTGCCTCTTTAAGATCCTTTGAGAAAATATATTTTCCTGCCCTTTTAATATTTCCTTCTCTGGGGGTGGCTGACTTCCCACAGCACAATGAATATTAGAGTAAGGCAGTGTTTCCCAAACTTGACAATTTTAAGGCATGTGGACTTCAATTCCCAGAATTCCACAGCCAGCAATGCATTGCTGGCTGTGGAATTCTGGGAGTTGAAGTCCACATGCCTTAAAATTGTCAAGTTTGGGAAACACTGGAGTAAGGATAGTATGACACTGAATGTATTTTCCCATCTTGGACTTCTGTTTCTTTTTTTTCTGGGGCTTTGATTCATTTTATATCAGAGTGTAATTTAAGGAGAGGTCTTGCTAGCTTAAACTCAGCCTGACTAACACCTGAGGCTTTGGCTTAGAATTGCAATACACCTCTCAACGTGGTTCGCCAAGGAATATTACTAAGAATGATCATAAAAAAATTAGTAGAAGTGGGAGCAGACACATAATAGATTCCATCCTTCTCCCCTTTCTAATCTTCTAATTTGGGATTGTACCAAATATCCTGTCAAGATAATATGGCATATTATTGCTAAATAGAAAAATTGGCTCCAAAACTTGAAGGTTTCATTTATCCTGAATGAATCCTATGAGACATTAATTAGATATTTAAGTCTATTAAAAAAACCAGAATGATGGAGGTATGAAGCCTTTCTCAATGTATTTAAATTTCTCTTAATGCAAACAATTTGCCACAGTTTCAGCAATTAACCTTGTAGTCAGACAGATTCAGGAAACCAAAATGAAGAGGTGAGTAAGAAAGCATAAAACGAGTAAATAAAATAAAATGTAATCTTATCTTATCTTAAGGTACTTATCTGAGTCTTTACCTTTCAGTACTGTCTTACAATATTGTATATAAACACTTATCTATCCCAAGCTGCAACAAAGTGAAAAATAATTGAGACAGCCACTAATTTCCACTGTAATTTATATCCAAAGGCATAGATTCATCATTTACATATTGTAAACAGTACAGCTCTGTGCATATATACTCATTTAAAAAAACTTACTGAATCCAATACATTCTCTATGTATGTAGGTATAGAATTGCATCACAAAGCTTTTCCACATTGCAGCCTTCAGTTGCTTGTCCCCAGGGATAAAGTGGTCCAAAATGTAGCTGATTTAAGAAATCCTTTTCTGTATTTCAACTTCTTCCTTGCTTTGGATGGAGTGGTGACTTGATGTTATGTCCATATTGTGTCAACTAAAACCTCCACTATAGGAATTTCTGCTTTTTATACTTCCTGGGCCAGTAAACAAAATGACCATTTAATCCATTTTTCTGTTCATGGACTACAAGGTGAAAGTGGCAGAATTCTTATCAATTTCATCTGGTTAAAAACAAAAACTGCTCTATCATTTCACTTTTCTATCAGTTAATTTTTGGATAGGGGGTGGGTGAGCTGGAGAAACCTAACTTGTCATCATTCCACATGAAAAAAAAATGGAGGGCAGTGACTATCAGAAGGGAAGCTGCATTCTGCCACAAGCCACAGTAGCTGAATAAAACTAAAAGGCTTTGCTTAAGAGTTGAAGTGCAGTATGCAAAACAAATGGCCCAACTAGAATCGGCACATACTGTAACAGATAATATGAAGCCAAAAAAATACAGATGAAGGTTGTAGAGTTGTGATCTCATGTCTTCCTGCCTTTAGGAAATAGTGGCTGCTTCATGCTGGCGCTGGAGTAAGCAAGAAACACAGATTTGTCCAGAGACTGTCACATCAGTTGTATTATTTTACATTTGTTGTTATATCAACTGCTGTATTTGCCACAATCCTATGGTGCTTCTAAATGCCTCTTCACAGTAAATTGAGGAACTTCAGAAATTTACTACATTTCCTTTATACCTCATGGCTTGATTTCCATTTCTAAAAATTCCCACTTAGTGCACCTTTCATTTTTTTTCATTCCTTCCCTTCTTGAAACACTATTAAACTATAACAAAGTCTTGCAAATCTGAATGCATTTCCCCTCTCTCCTTTTATCTTTATCTCAGCTATGAAAGGGCTTATCAGAGATGTTTGCTCAAGTTATTTTCTTGAACTAGGCTTAAGTCCTAGTCCCTGTCCATGGTCTTGGTAATTCTCTTTCTCCTGTCCTTCATGACCATACCTTTGTCCTTTATATGAAGTGGTTCAACAGTCTGTGAACAGGTTCAGAGTGAAGCTTCCAGATCTCACTACTTCAGTAAAACACTGACTTCAAAGTGTTAGAGGAAACAATTGAAACCTATTATTTCTGCCAAATAATATGTTACAGAAATATTTCCTGAAAGGGTTCCAAAGTTCTGCACCTGTCACAATCACGACTCTCTTATTTTGTATCTATAAACAACTACATTAAAATAATAAGTATGGATTCAATTTTACATAAAGGTGTGTTTAATTTTTCTACCATGTAGATGTTGTGTCAGTTTCTATTCATTTATGGGCTCATTGAAATATAATTTGACCAAGGATGCCTACATTTTTGCATGTAAGTATATACTATCACAATATGCCTTTTCAAAATCAAGGTAGGCCTGCCAGTTTCTGAACTCTTAAATGTAAACAATCACTGAGGGTTAGGATGGGGATTAAAGCTAGGAACTAAGATAGGTTTCCTCTATATAGTTTCAGGTAATGAATGGCCAATGCCGGGAAAAAAAGGTTCATGTAATCTCCTCAGTTCTGGTTTTATGTTGTTCATAAATTGCTATATTCATAAATGACTATAATATTCCAAGTACTACAAAAATATTCAGTGTTACACTGAAGACTGATCAGAGAAAGAATATCTTATCTATCATATATTATATTTTAATCATTTACTGTACAAATATAGAAGAACATTTATATTTGCATACAGCAGAATGGAACATTTCAAATGAACAGATTCTTTTTTTATTCATGTACTTAAGACTATTTATTACAAAAAACCTATATACTCCATTTTCTCTGTGTTTTAATAATCACAAAGTGGGTATTTGACAATCTAGCATGCAAATCAATTGAAACTCTGATTTATTTATTCATTTTTCTTCCATTCAATCATATCCAGTGCTCAGGGGCTGCCTGGACAAGGCCCTGCAGTTTTCTGTCCAAGGCTTTTTCAGAAGTGGTTTGCCCTTCCTTCCTTCCTAGGGCTGAGAGAAAGTGACTGGGCCAAGGTCACCCAGCTGTATTTGTGCCTAAGGTAGGATTAGAACTCATGGTCTCTCAGTTTCTAGCCTTAACCATTACACAAAACTGACTCTCAAAGTTGATTTACAATATGCAATAAATGTGCAGGCTAAACCGAAGATAAAGTATTTATTTTCTTTTTTATGTTTACATGAGGGCAGGAAAATGAACTTTTCCAAATGTGTTTTCACATGTTAACCTGTTGCTGAGTAAACAGAAAGCTATCACTGGGATTATATGAAATCCTTAGCATTATATTTAATGATTCATTGCAAACAAGCCTTACCATATGAAGTTGTATTAGAGACAAGAATGTGTTTAATGAATCCCAATTGTTACTAAAGTTTGGCAATGTTAAATGATTACTCTAATATGCGCAATAATTTTGTCTTTTTTTCCTGTAGGAAAAAAATTAATGTACATTTGATTAGTTTAGCTGAAGATCCAAAGAGCAATTTTATATATTACTGAATTTATTTGAATGTATTTTGTCAGTAGTATTGAATGTTAATTAATTTCTTCAATAATTAAAAAAACTGGAATTAAAATGAGAGGTTATTTTTCTTTCTTGAAATAAAAAAATATTTTGGTTCACTTTGCTTCAGAATATGCTGAATAGAATCATTTAGAATTTAGTTAGAATTGCTCTAAATTTTATTATAAGCAAAATTAATACAAGTGTGATGGGGCACTACATATCAAAAGATTCATGAAACTTTCATGGTATTTTCATCAAACTCCAAAGGGGTTTACACTAAAAATAGATTATTTTATAGCACAGGGATCTTTTAAAGAAAATAAAACTACCAAAGGTAATCACAGATGTACACACATAGCAAATGTCTTTAATTGTAAAAAAATGGCATCTGTTTGTCTGTCTGTCTATCTAGACGTGGAAAAAAACCCTTTGGATTAATATTTACTACTATGGAATGTGGTTTCAGTTATGTATCATGTTTCCATAAAGTCATATGCATTTTGGATATTAAGTACAGATATATCTCAGAATCACTGAACTATATTTTTCAAAGATCCTGGAGCACTGGGAACTACCAGAGGACTGGAAAAGAGCTGATGTAGTTCTCATCTTCAAAAAATGAAAAAAAAAAATGGATCCAGGAAATTACAGACCTATCAGCCTGACTTCAATGCCTGGGAAGATTCTGGAAAAGATAATCAAACAACGAATCAGCAAACACCTACAGGCAAACAAAGTCATTATTAAAAGCCAACACAGTTTGTCAAAAACAGATCATGCCAGACAAATCTTATTGCATTCTTTGATCAGGTGACAAAATTAGTGGATCAGAGGACTGCTGTGGATATAATTTACTTGGACTTCAGTAAGGCATTTGATAAAGTAGATCACAACCTACTACTTGACAAGATAGAAAAATGTGGGGTAGACAGAACCACCACCAGATGGATCCGTAGCTGGATGACCGGCCGTACTCAGCGAGTGGTCCTCAATGGAACTGCATCTATATGGAGGGAAGTGTGTAGTGGGGTGCCCCAGGGCTCTGTTCTGGGCCCAGTACTCTTCAACATCTTCATCAACGATTTGGATGAAGGGATAGAGGGGGAACTCATCAAATTTGCAGATGACACCAAGCTGGCAGGAATAGCCAACACTCCAGAAGACAGGCTTCAGATACAGAAGGATCTGGACAGACTTGAACACTGGGCACTAACTAACAAAATGAAACTCAATGGTGAAAAAAGCAAGGTTCTACATTTAGGCAAGAAAAACCAAATGCACAAGTACAGCATAGGTGGCACCATGCTCAATAGTAGTAACTGTGAGAGGGACCTCGGAGTCCTAGTAGACACTCACTTAAATATGAGCCAGCAGTGTGCTGCAGCTGCCAAAAAAACCAACACAGTGCTAGGCTGCATTAACAGAGGGATAGAATCAAGATCACGTGAAGTATTAATACCACTTTACAATGCCTTGGTAAGGCCACACTTGGAATACTGCATCCAGTTTTGGTCACCACGATGTAAAAAAGATGTTCAGACTCTAGAAAGAGTACAGAGAAGAGCAACAAAGATGATTAGGGGACTGGAGGTTATAACATATAAGGAAAGGTTGATGGAATTGGGTATGTCTAATTTAATGAAGAGAAGGATGAGGGGGGACATAATAGCAGTGTTCCAATATCTCAGAGGCTGCCACAGAGAAGAGGGAGTCAAGCTATTTTCCAAAGGGCGTGAAGGCAGGACAAGAAGCAATGGATGAAAACTAATCAAGGAGAGAAGCAACCTAGAAATAAGGAGGAACTTCCTGACAGTTAGAACAATTAACCAGTGGAACAACCTGCCTCCAGAAGCATTGAATGTTCCAACACTGGAAGTTTTTAAGAAACCGGACAGCCATTTGTCCGAAATGGTATAGAGTTACCTATCTGAGCAGGGGGTTGGACTTGATGACCTCCAAGGTCCCTTCCAATTTTATTTTTATTACTATTACTATTATTATTATTATATCCAAGAGGACAGATACTTTCCTTGGAAATCTGTAAAAGTACCAGCAGAAGTTGCTACAGTACAAGAATTTGCACTAAGTCTTTATGTGTAGAATATGACCTAGAGGTGAGACACTCAGAAATACTTTCAGATTAAAACTATCTCTTCAGATCCTGAGTTCAATTACTTTGATAGAAGTGGACATTTTTTGTGTTTACGTGTATATCTGAATGAGATGCAAATTTAAACTTAATATACCATTAGATGGAAAGGGATACTTAAATATCCAGGCTTTATAACTAAGTTTAGCTCATATTTATGCATCAATATATCCAAGAGACTTAATCATAATACCTAGATTTAGCTGTGTCTATTAGATAGTCAGTATATTATGGTTACTTTCTTATGCCCAGTCTTTTTAATGATGCACAGTGGAAAGAAACCAGTCATTCCTTAGAGAATTCCTAGTATTTTATGTACAAATTCTTATGAATGCTTCCAGAACAGATTCTTCACTATTTTAAGAGATACTAACATCATATTTCTGACAGCTTTGAGAATATAATCCTTGTTTGCTGCTGAAAGATGGTTAAACTGAATAGTGAGGAAATATAACATGTATCAGCTCAAACAAGCTTGTATATTATAAGCTAAGGCACCTCTCATCTTTCAGGCTCACATACTTCTAATTTATTGTTATACATTCTGAGCAAAGATATTGAAAATCCACTCCAATTTAATATCAAAATATACAGTTCAGACCAGTTTGATCTGATAATAGATGTATGCATAGTATGGGAGTTTTCATAAATGTAATCTTTTTTCCCCCACGTGATACTATTTGAGAAGAGGAACCATAATCAGATATATAGAGAGAAATAGGGATAGCTGCTTGGTCTGCATTTTTAAGTGAATATAACTAATTTGCATTTTAGACACATGTACAGTTTGGAATACCTTAGCCATTGTATTTCTATATTTTTCTGTCAATGAGGCTTCAATTCTTGGTGCAGCATTTGTTGGCTCAGCTACATCCCATAATTCTATTTTCAAAGTAGTCAGGTAAGTTGCTTCAGATGATAAAGAAATACTTTATTCACAGGCAGACAGTCAAGCAAACTTCCAGAAAAGAAATGGCAAATTAAAGGGAGCTCTGCTGAGCTTGGACCTGATGATCATGACAGAATGCAGGCAGTGGTGGGATTCAAATATGAGAACAACTGGTTCTCTGTGTAGATGCTGCTTCCGGAAGTCCATTCTGGGCCTAGACCACAGGTCGGCAACCTGCGGCTCCGGAGCTGCATGCGGCTCTTTGAGCCTTCCCCGGTGGCTCACAGCCTCCTCTGCCTTTGCAGAGAGAGACAGAGACAGAGAGAGGCAATTGCGCTTCCTTGCTTCTCTCTCTCTCTCTCTCTCTCTCTCTCTCTCTCTGTGTGTGTGTGTGTAAAAGAGTGCACTCACAGTGTTCTCCGAGGAGCTGAAAAGCTTTCTGGGCAGAGCTCCTCCCTTTGCTGTGTCTCTGCAGGAAGCAGGAAGCAGGAAGGGCAGGAGAGAGCTAGCTAGCCCAGCTAGGCTGACTCAGGAATTCTGGGAGTTGAAGTCCATGAGTCATAAAAGAGACGAGGTTGCCTATCCCTGAGCTTGTTGGACAACAGCTTGAAGCTTGCCAGGTGAGCAGCAGATAGGAGAGGGGGGAGAAAGAGAGAGAGAGAAAGAGAGAGAGAGAGGGAGGGAGAGAGAGAGAGAGGAAAGAGAAAGAAAGAGAGCGGGGGAAGAGGAGTGGCAGGCAGACCAAGGGCAGATAGAGAGGGAGAGAGAGAGAGAGAGACAGACAGAGAGAGGGAGAGAGAGAGAGACCTTTTTGACATCTAAAATGAAGATAACACTGCATATATCCTTTTTTTACCTGTATGTGTATGTACATGTATATATATATGTGTGTGTGTGTGTGTGTGTATACATACATACATATACACACACACACATATATACACACACACACAAACACACACACACCTATAATAAAGGTAAAAAAGGATATATGTAGTGTTATCTTCATTTTAGATATCAAAAGATTTTGCGGCTCCCAGTGTTTTGTTTTTGGTGGGAAACGGGTCCAAGTGGCTCTTTGAGTGTTTTGGGTTGCCTACCCCTGGCCTAGACAACAAAAAATTAGCTACCGGTTCTGCCGAAGTGGTACGACCGGCTGAATCCC
The DNA here is from genome assembly GCF_016545835.1 of Crotalus tigris. NCBI lineage: Eukaryota > Metazoa > Chordata > Lepidosauria > Squamata > Viperidae > Crotalus > Crotalus tigris. Next base: position 8,129 of record NW_024097850.1, on the reverse strand, counting down.
ACCACTAAATGCAGGGTAAACAAATGGATCAACTCTTCAGGATTCATCTCCAGACAAGGAGAGGACTTGGAATTCCCTACATATGTTCTAGACAGTGGCACTTCATGAGAAAACTGACAGAAAACAGTTTTTCATGGGTTTTAGAGTTCCATCTTTGTGCAAACCATGGTCAGCAATTTTTAAAGACCCTGAGTTCACATACTTCCTTTATTAATTACTTTTGGAAATTGCCTTTTAATTGCTTTTTAGATATTGGGAATCTTTAGAGTTGCATATTTTATTACAATGGATGAGTGACATTTAATTCTTATCAAAAGAAGATTTATTTTTTTTAAAAAAAATATTATTTGCATCCCTACTTCATAAAGTATACAATCACACTTTTCAGTAAATGCATCCACAAAACACCAGCAGGTTTGGTGATGGATAGTTTCTTGGTACCAAACCTGGAATTGATTTTGCTGTCTGTTGAAGGAGATCATTAGTCTTAAATCCCATATCTAATTTAAGTAGCACTGTAGCATTGCAACCACAGCTGTAGTAGCATGCTGTGGACTGTTTCCATCACTTGGCCAGCAGATGTTATGAATATAATGCTACCCCAAACAGCATATTTATATCTTTTGGTCTGCTGAGATTTGCTTTGTTGCGTGCACTTCTGCAAAATTATTTTTTGCTTATTACACATTGTGCTGCTTTTCATTATGCCTGCTCATTAGCTTACTATTTATCATTCATACTGGAATCTTACTAGCTGCTGACTTAGCCAGAATGTCTATAGAGTTCTGTAGCCTGAAAGACTATTCACAAGGAGTTTCCTATGGGACAGAATTAATTAGAAAACCATATATCTTGCTTCCAAAAGCAACCAAAATTGGTTTTGTCGATGATATTTCTTTTGTTGTTGTTCAGTTGCTATGTCATCTCTGATCATTCACAACCCCAAGGACCACAGCAATCCATCCTCCCCCCATCCTCCACTGTCTCCCACAGTTTCCCAAAATCCATGTTCATTGTGTTGATGACACTATCTAATAATTTCATCTTCTGCTGTTCCTTCTCCTTTTGCCTTCAATCTTTTCCAACATTTTTTTTTTCAGTGAGCTCTCTTTTCTCATTCAGTAGCCAAAGTATTTGAGCTTCAGCTTCAGTATCTGTCCTTCCAAAGAACAGCCAGGGATGATTTCCTTTAGGACTGAAGGGATCTCTCATTTAGGGTGGTTGAATATGCTGTCTTTAAAAACTTAGGAAGTCTTCCAGAATCACATATTTGAGAGTCCATATATACAAATCAAAATTCTTCTCATAGTTCTGGTAAAAACGTATGTGTCAAGAGTTCCTTGCCACACTCCTGTCTTCAACAGGAAACAAGATGTTGAATTCACCGGTAAATGGTTTATTGCAGTATACTCTGACATGCAAGCAATTACAAACAAAGTCAGTGGTGGGAGCAACTGCCTCCCAGTGCTCCAGATAGGTGCCTCCCACCCAGGCCCACCCCTACCCAGCATCTGGAATAATGAGCCTACACATTCAGTTCACAGCAGCAGTCTTCCAATCCTGGCAAACAACTCAGCATGAGCACTGGCATGACAGCAAGGCAAGCTAAGCGAGGGCAAGTTTTAAACTCCCTGCCATTTCTCTGTGCCGAGTAGCTGTTCAGCGGAGCACCAGACAGTTGATCTGGCAAGCCTGGATGATTGGCCGGCTGCCATTATAGCTCAAGACGGCCTCACAGCTTCACATGACTCGGCCATCACACAGGTAGGGGAGGAAAGGGCTGTCACTGCCCTCTCAGCCACTGCTTCTAGATGCTGCCGTCTGATGTGCCCTTGCCCCTCCTCCCTCTCATTAGTGGCAAGCCCACAGGGACTTGACAATATGTGTCTCAAAAGCAATGTTTCTTCTAATGGCAAAATATGCAGGAACCCTTTGGTTTTTATTTTCAGTTTTTGTTTATCTCTGTAAACTGAAATGTGTTGTAAATCTCATGCTTCTTTCTCTGAAAAATACAAAAAAAAAAAAAACCAAACCCCCAAAACACAGTGAACCTATTCTTCTTTCTGGAGCAGTTAGCAATCAGATAAAATTGAGGTACAGAAGTCATATATGCCAATTCTCTATGATATTTCCTGCTATTTCCAGGACACCAGGGGTTGAAAAAGAGGCTATTTAGAATTCACTCATGCTGACATCATGTAGCATCTGCTAGCCTGACATCACCACTAAATTCTATCTTAGGTCCAAGGTCCACAGCTAAATCACTTCAGATGGCAAACAAGTCATTCCTTATTCCTAGGAAGAAATCCAAGCAGATGCAGCAAATGACATAAAATGACAATAGGTCCTGCAAAAAAGTCTGAGCAGCTATCTATCTGTACATGCACGCACACACACACAGAGAGAGAGAGAGAGAGAGAGAGAGAGAGAGAGAGAGAGAGAGAGAGAGAGAGAGAGAGAACAAACTCATGAATTAGACTTATTGGGCATTGTCTATCTGGCATTTGCTAACTCACTTTAATACCGTTATGTTATGCTTGCTTTTAAAAACCATACAAAATATGTAACTTAAGTAAATTAGAAAGTATTTTAAAAATGAATTTCTTTAAACGCAAAAAACTGCAGACTGATGAAAATGCCCAAGAAAATTTTGGTAAGGAAAGATATAAAATATCATTATTTAATACATAAGTAGATTGACTTATATTTACTAAATATAAGTTATATTTACTAAATGTAAATTTAAGTAATCATTTTAAGAAAAACATAGATTAATTGAACAAATGTAGTCATTAGACCTAATATGAATTAGTATGTACTGTACTACTGACTACTACTACTAGTTCTAATGACTACGTTGTTATGAAGCATGAAAAAAGTGTTAACATTACAATCCTGACTATATATTCTGAGACATTCAATTTCAGAAACTCCAAGGAATTGAAAGATGTGTTAGCTGAAACTTTGAAGGATAAAACAGTGTTGTTATCTATCCTTCCTTCCTTCCTTCCTTCCTTCCTTCCTTCCTTCCTTCCTTCCTTCCTTCCTTCCTTCCGAGGGAAGTCAGTTCCCCAGAGAAGGAAATATTAAAAGGGCAGAAAAATATATTTCCTCAAAAGGATTTTAAAAGCAGAAACCAAGCCTGCTCCCAAGTCTCTCTGTCCCAAGCAGAAGCCAGCCCTGTACAAATGCAGATGTAAACCATCAGGAAAGTTGGAGCTAGAATTTTAAGAAGACAAAATCTGCATACCCCACCCAACTCTAAGAGTCATTAGCCCCAGCACCAGGATATGACCTTTGGTCATAATAGGACTAACCCATCACCATTAGAATACCAGAAAAGCACACCCAGACTCAGGTCAGAATATGTGACACAGGAAATACAAAGCTTCAATACAGAAACAGGAAACTACTCCAAACAAGAGGCTTTCAGAGGGTATAAAAACCTACTTCCCACATATGCTCAGCCTTCTTTTTCTCTTCTCTTTCCTGCAAGAACCACCTTTCTGGCTCTTCAATAAACTGCAACCTTCTTTCTAAAGCAGTCGCCATGTTGTTTATTTATCCCTGGCTTGGATGAACCAGGATGAAGACTTTTCTTTCAACCCTTCCTTCCTTCCTTCCTTCCTTCCTTCCTTCCTTCCTTCCTTCCTTCCTTCCTTCCTTCCTTCCTTCCTTCCTTCCTTCCTTCCTTCCTTCCTTCCTCAAAACATGGAAGATTGATAGTGCTCAAGAGGTAAGGAACTATTAGATACTGTAGATTGACCCCCCTTATCCTGATGTATTTTCCAATAATAATATTCTAATATAAAAAAACAAAAATCAGTCTGAATCTTTGGGAGTAATAGAAAAAAGTTTATAGTTCAGAGTTCTTGATGCTCTTTGAACTTGGTTGTTTTTCTGCAGATGTTCCATTACCTGACTAGGTAATATCTATTAGAAGGGAGTAGGGTTTGCTCTGTTTATATACAGTAGCTTGCCCTTTCACAGTTGGTGGGGGTGTTGTTTTCTCCTTGATAGTTCCTTGATTAGGTTGTTGATTGCTGCTTGATTCTTTGTCTCAGTTGGTAGCACCTTGATTAGGGTATTGTTTACTGCTTGATTGTTTATCTGGTGTTGCTCCTGGTGTTAAACCATGCTTATCTGGGTGCTGATTGCTGGCAAGGAGGTGTTCTGGTCTTTTTGTTTCCTTTTTAGCTTTTTTATTGTCTCCTTTGAATGGTGTGTAAATGTTGTTCACATATTGAAAACGATTTCCAGTATAATGATCTCACAGTTTTACTAGGGATGACACTCTTCCAGGGACAGAAGCAGATTCATTCTAAATTTAGTAATTGATGAGAAGATTCCACAAGTAAGGCAAATGACAAAAATAGTGTTGTGCTATTGTAAACACATTGTAATATTATGTCCCCTCTGTACACATATTGTGATGTTGCACACATGTATGAAGTGGATGTAGCATTTGCAATTAATGATAATTAATTAGATAGTCAATTTGATGTAGAGCAGTGGTTCTCAACCTGTGGGTCGGGACCCCATTTGGGGTCGAATGACCATTTCACAGGGCTCGCCAAACAAGGCTGTCTGCCATTTTTTCCCCTTTTCTTTGGCCACGCCCCTGGCACCCGGTGATGTATAAGTGGTTGGGGGTCACCACAACATGGGGAACTGTATTATGGGGTCACGGCATTAGAAAGGTTGAGAACCACTGATGTAGAGGTTAAAGCATCAGGTAGAAACTGGGAATCTGTAAGTCCTACCATGTTTTCCCAAAAATAAGATCTGCCCCCAAAATAAGCCCTAGTTTGATTTTGGGGGTGGGCCTAATATAAGCCCCACACCCCAAAATAAGCCCTAATTTTGTAGTGAGGTACACACCTAAAAATCAAGCTAGGGCAGAGGTGAAGGGGTGGAGCTACCCCACATGTCCTGCACCCACTTATGTAGCCAGGCCTCTTATGCCCCAACACCTGCCTTGCCTCGCCAGCCTACCTCTGCGGTTACTCGCTGCCATTCTGCACGTGCATCATTCCCAGACTCCATTTCGCTATCAGAGGCCTTCAGGAAAGGCCTCTGCAGCCAAGAACCAAGCTCCAGATTGATGCATGCGGCACCTCCTGGAAGTTGGAGACTACGCATGTGAGCAGCACAAAAGGCAGCAGAAGAAGTGGGCCAGTTGAGCAGAACTGCTGGTGCTGCCACCATGAGGTGAGACCATGTAAAAATTGGGTCTTATTTTTGGGGAAACACAGTAGTCTTGCCTTGGGCACGAAGCCAGTTGGGTGACCATGGGCTAATCACCTGCTCTTAGTACTTGGAAGGAGGAAGTGGTAAAACACTTCTGAAATACCTTTTCAAGAAAACTGCAGTCTCTGAGAATCAGCTATCATTGAATGGAGGAAAAAAACATAAAAATAATAGATATTCTCCTGGTACTTATTTGAATTTCATATATCTTAGCATTTTATTTTCTAGCCATATACTGAATTTTATGGTACTTTCTTATTAATATTCTTTAATGCTAGTAGCATACTTATCTAACAACTTTACCATGACTGATGAAAACGTTTTCTATGACTATATCCCATCTAAAGCATTAGTCATGATTTTCTTTTCAAAACATATACTAAACATAAAATACTCAAGGGCATGTAAAGAAGAGCAATGATTGAAATAAATTACTTTCATTTCTCCTGTTTACCTATAACAATTTCACTGGACCTATGGGTGTAATCCTAAATATTCAATCTTTTAAATATATTTCTCCTTCTCTAAATGAGTAGGAAATATCATCTATTTATATCTCTGTTTGTCTATATTATATCCTGTTTGTTTCTACATAATCTGTGCAGCTCAAGTAAAATGGCATAATAATTATTCAAACAAGTGAATAGTAAAACGGTCCTAATTAAAACTATAACACATGGAAAGGACCTCAACCACCAATACCCAATGAAATTATGTCCTCACTGAATCCTTATTGAACATTGAAGCATATGAGCCATCTGACCCTCAAGAGGTAGAGCATTCCAACATATTGGAGCTGTTACATGAAAGTTCTATCACCTCTGCATCTTTAACATCCTAAGTTGTGGGGACATGAAGCATTGCTTCACACCAGACAGGTTGTTTTATTTGGAAAAGATAGTCCACTAGTTGTCAATTCCCCCAAAGCCATATTTGTATGCAGTTGTTATAATTAGAATTTTGACTTGCAGGAGTAAAATTAACTATCGAGTTTTCTTCATGTTGAGAATTACTGATTATGTGGAAAATTACAGCTACTATTCTCCTGGTGTCACTGTGAGTGACAAAAATGATTGCCACATTATCATTTTTGCACAGTTTTACCTGCATATATTATAATACACTATTTATTTTTTTTTTGCTGGTGGTAATTTTTTCCCCTTTCTAGAATGCATCTTGCATTAGTAATCAGCAATGATCCCTTCATTTTTTTAAGATGAGTTAGATAAGTTCCTTATAAAGTAGGTTTCTTAAAGTACTGTATAGCACTATAGCACATGGTTCACTGAACTCGAATTTGGGTACAGTGAAAGAGGCAAGGATCTAAACAATTCAGTTGTCATATGGTTATATTTGGAAGCACATAGTTGCGATGTAATGTACTTGCAGAGGACAGGAGAAAAAAAGGCCTTTTGAGAAAAGCAACTTCCAGAGAAGCATCCAGAAGAGGAAATGGAACTGGACTTGGTAGGATGGCCATTTCTACTCAGCCATAATGCTGCCTCTGGGAGCTGCAGCAAAACAGAACTAGTGGCAAATAATGATATACAGCCCTAATAAAATCATAAGTGATGAAGAGGCTATAACTAATGCAATATAGTGTCTTCCATACTTTTCCCTAACACTGGATTGGCTCTTTCTTCTTCGCCATCATTTTTTCCATTCTAAAAGTCAGGATGAAATTCTTCAACATGATAATAAATTTGTTTCAAAACAAATAAGCATTGAGAGAAGCCTTTGCTGCTTATTTTCTTTTAGATATTCCTCTGTCCAAAAATCTATCTCCTATTTTGGGGTCCATTTCAGAGAATATAATGGTAGAAAGAAATACTTGCTTCATTTGTACTTATGATGTTTTCATTCAGTCAAATGTCAGTACTTTGTGGCAATTAGAAACTATGCAAACTGTATCCAAACTCAAGAGTGTTTTATAGTTTTGTGTGTGCTAATTAATCAGGTCAAGCAACATTAAAGTTTATTCATTTAATTTAATCCTCATAAAAATTCATGAGAAAATGATCACATCCATACTGTTCTAAAATGTCAATAGTGTTAAAACTTATTGTCACTCATTGTTGAAATTTTTCAGTGTAGTATAATTATCTTTTACTAAAATTTTAAAGATACCCATTAAACTATCTTTAAATGTCAGGAAAATATTGTTGCTAATGAGGTATATACAAATGTTATGGAAAAAATATCATGACCAAATTATATGGTTAATAAGCTGATTCTAATATTATTTTTGCATTGTATTTTAATGTAGAGTTTTGCAAGGAATTCTTCTTTTTTCTGAGGATGTATTTTGTATACTCTTGCTCTGTTGTTTTAAGACAGATATATTATCCACATTTATCCAGTTTTTATACCACATCATAAGAACTGCACAGGTAATCAAATAACAGTGTTAATAAGTGGGTAAATCCTAATGATATATTACTTTTAAATTAAAGAATGAAACCACCTGTAGTTGAAAAAAAATGTTGGGGCCTTTAAAGGAAACAAGGTTCATATGCTTCCTTTTCTAATCAGTTTGGAAAATTGCTTAACTTCTTTTCAGCAGTTAGGAACATTTGGATCCACAAGTTTGAACACACCAGGTCAGTTTTCTTCAATCCTTAGTGAAGAAGTTTTAAACATAAGTCTAAGGATTTTTTTGAAATTAATTATTGTGTAAGAATTCTTCCTGTAGGAAAAGAGTTAATTCGGCTCAGCATGTCAAAAATTCAAAAATACCTAACTTAATTTCTGCTGGCATCTCTCTCTCTCTCTCTCTCTCTCTCACACACACACACACACACACCAAAAAAAGAGAAATAATTCTGTACCTATTTATTTATTTATTTTTAAAAAATATAGCCCGATCATATGTGGTGCTA
>NW_024097849.1:0-52778 GCF_016545835.1 Crotalus tigris | reverse complement strand
AATGCACATTTCTTAATATGGGAAAAACTAAGCAAAAAAATAAGTACATGTCAAAGAAAATCTGTCTTTGTAACAGTAGGTGTGAGAGGTAGCTTTCATGCCAAGAGAGGAAAACAATCATATATTAATTATGACTATTATCAAAACAAGAGACAGAAGGAATTGAGTCTTCTGCCCCAAGGAGAGGGCTGTCCAGCTTATTGTATAGCAAAAGTGGGATACAAAAACTAGAAATTGATTTCATCATATGTATATCTGTCTTTTGATGCACAATGGTCACTGGGATGTGTTCATAATGGCCTTTGTACAATAATAAAGAAAAAAAGCTTATCAGAAGTTCCTGGATTCTTGTGAGTCTGTTGTTTCCAATCCAGCCTGCTGGGGGAGAAGCTTAAATATGTGTTTCAGAAGCATCTTAATCCTTCATCAATAGAGCTTCTGGATCTTGAGAAGTAATTGTTCTGTAATATTATGTATTATTCAGTTGGCATCACGAATATTCTGACCACTTCTTAACTCAACTAAGGAATATGCAAATATTTTGAGATATTGCAAAATATGTAAAAAAAAAAAAACGGCATCAAAAACTGAGGCAACCAAGTAAATTAAGCTTGAGAAAGGACAACAAGGGGTGGGCATGATGGCATTTTTCAAGTACCAAAAATGTATTACATAAAAGGGCATGGTTTGTTCTCTAAGCTTGGGTACCTCTTTGACAGGGTAAATTAATGATGCTTCCATCTAATCATATTGGGACAGATCAAAGAAGTGAGTCATCCAAGGATTTTTCTGATGCTTATGGCTTTTTCTGCCTCTTAAAAAACCCTGCAACCTTTCTTCCTTAAGTGGACAAAACTAAAGTGGCAATAAGTTCTTGAACATTGATGTAGTCCTTAGCCAGCCAAAGCTAGAATGAGCTCAACCAGCTCCACTTTTTAGGAGACTTATGGGAGGCACATGCTACAGGTATTTTATGTCTCTGCCCTCCTTTTCTGACTCATTCTGGCACTAGTTATTCTGGCCAGTCATTCTCAGAAAAAACTCTCTTTCTTTGCATGCCAATCAGCCAGCAGCCCACAGAAGCCAGTAAGCACACAATGGACTCTTTGCTAGGTAACCTGGACACTATTATGCTGTTCTTTCCTCATCATTACTGCTTTCAGAGATTTCCAAAGGGAATATTTTAAAATTTATTACAGTAAATTCACAGCTTTCTTCACACCTTATTTCAAAGTTGGCTCTCCGTATTGAACCATGTTCTCTCTGAATTTCTAAATATGAAATTGAATTCAATCTTGACACGATCAGATCTTGAATCTCCAGTTAGAATCAGATCAGGGATGATTCGTACCCCTTTCCTGTTTTTTACTGACTTCAGATCCAGGACAGATGTAAGAGCAGTTTCACATGCTTTTCATTGGATGCCTAACAGCAGAGACTAGATAGTCATCTATTGAAGATATTGCATTCCATATTTTTACATGGTTAAACTGTCTAGAGAGGTGGTTCGCCTAATGAAAGTGATTTTTTCCAGCTCAATAATTCTGGGATATTATTATGTATACATTAAAATGTGTGTGACATATATTTCCTTGATACATAACAATGCAAGCCTGAGCCCACTGTAAATAAAAAGGGGAATACAAGCATATATGAATTTGGTACTCAATAAGAATACAAATTACATTTTTGCCTCCCCTCCCCCCCAACTGATATCACCATTGCTTAAGGCTACTATGTCAGCCATCTGCAAGTTGGACTGACAAATGTACTGGGAACTGCAATTCCCAAAATCTCTAGCCAGCAGTCTACTGCGAAACCAATCCATTTGGGGAACATCAAATGGGAGAAGGCTGCATATTGCTATATATTTATATTAATGACTATGTCATGTTTCCCCCCCCCAATAGGGTTTATAATTCATAACTCTGCTCTTGATGTAGTTGAAGAACATTGTTGTGCCTTCTAGAGGGATTTTGTTAGATTCTAACTATTGTGTTGAAAAACAAAAATACACTCCTGCCATGCATTCTTATGTGTTAGTCAAACTGGAAACTGAAGGCATCAATCAAGACATTTTTATGACTGTGAAATGATTGCAGCAGGCAAGTGATGTTTTCACTAGATTCATATACCATTCATTTAGGTTTCAGAAGTTAGCCAGACTCGTAAGTTGTCAGTAGAATGGCATTACAATATTTTCAAGTTCTTCAGAGACCTGGAAACTTTTCCAGGCAGACAGATACATGAAAAGTAAGCCCTACCGATATCAGTGGAAAATAATCAGAGAAAAGAATTGTTAAACTCAGTGGTTACGAGGAAGTTTCAGTCAGTCCATTTTATCTTTTTGGGACATTCATAGAAGGAGTTCCAGTGTTGGAGCCATCCAAGAATATTTTCATCCCTGAAAAAGTATAGACGAGAGATCTGTGCTCTCCAGTATTGAATGATCTAAGCCAAAGGGGTCCAACCTTGGTGACTTTAAAATCTGTGGACTTCAACTCCCAGAATTCCTCAGCCAGCCATAGTGGCTGGGGAATTCTGGGAGTTGAAGTCCATAAGTTTTAAAGTTGACAGGGTTAGACACCACTGATCTAAACAAAGCAACTCAAGATAGCTGCATAATGTATTGTGAAATGTATTTTAGTAGTTTAACTATTTCAAAAGAAAAATGCCTAGAACTGATGTAGTAAATTAATATCTGGAAAGTATTGGGGAAATATTCCTTCTATACTATTGCATTCCACACTGTGTTCCCTTTAAAATGTAAACAAGAAAAAAGTAATGTATATCAATAGAGTATGTATAGACAAAGTTGTTCACACAGAAATCTCATTGCAGCTCTGTCCACATTCTGTTTCCCAAATGTCTGTTCTCAGTGGTTGAAGTGATTTCATTGGATTCCATAACCTGATGTTTTATGGATTGTAACTATACCAACTGTTTCCATAAAACCAAAGTCATCCAGATAAAGTATTTAAGCAAGTTGAAAAACTGAAATATAGCAATGTTCAGAATAACAATGCTCCTCAGTTACAGTCATTGATAATTGATAGAGGGAAGGTGGGGGGAAATCCTCACACCCTAAACTATATTTATTAATACAGACATACTGTATGTGCATCCAGTCTGTCTATTCTTAATGAAGCACACATATTGTGTAATCTTATGCATACCTATTCAGAAAATCATATCAGAGTCAACAAAGCTTATTCTCCAAAAGGTATGTATTAAATGATAACCTCATCTTTTCTTTAATATTTACATATATGTGTTTCTAATACATTCTGGTTCTAAATTCTATAACATACCACATGCTCAGTCTCTCTCTCTCTCTCTCTCTCTCTCTCTCTCTCTCTCTCTCTCTCTCTCTCTCTCTCTCTCTGTCCCTCGGTCGCATATATATAGTAATGGTAGTAAAGTTGGAAGGGACCTTGGAGGTCATCTAGTCCAACCCCCTGCTCAGGCAGGAAACCCTACACCATTTCGGACAAATGGCTGTCCAGTCTCTTCTTAAAAACTTCCAGTGTTGGAGCCTTTACTGCTTCTGGAGGCAGGCTGTTCCACTGATTAATTGTTCTCACTGTCAGGAAGTTTCGCCTTAGTTCTAGGTTGCTTCTCTCCTTGATTAGTTTCCACCCGTTGCTTCTTGTCCTGTCTTCAGGCGCTTTGGAGAATAGCTTGATTCCCTCTTCTTTATGGCAGCCCCTGAGATATTGGAATACTGCTATCATGTCCCCCCTTGTCCTTCTCTTCGTTATACTAGACATACCCAATTCTAGCAACTGTTCCTTATATGTTTTAGCCTCCAGTCCCCTAATCATCTTTGTTGCTCTTCTCTGTACTCTTTCTAGAGTCTCAACATCTTTTTTACATCGTGGTGACCAAAACTGGATGCAGTATTCCAAGTGTGGCCTTACCAAGGCATTGAAGAGTGGTATATGTACGTATACACAAATATATATACAAATGCACACATACTGCCTACATTTTGGAAATACAGACAATACAGCTGAGCATAATAGTATGAAATTGCATGCCAGGTCTATTCCTTTTTCCTTAGTTAGTGGAAAGATGGGAAGCTTTTCTTTTAGAAATGGAGAAATATTAGTCCAATGTCTTCCTCCAAATTGAAATCTTACTTTGATTGTATTTTAGTTATTTTTGTTAAAAAAGTCTGGATCAAGCACATTTTATTTTAGACTTCTGAATTTTATAGACAATTGATTTTAACATATGAAATACATCAATTTGTTAACTCAAATTAGCTCAATGGTTTAGTAAATTTCATGTGCATCTCAAACAACAATAAACAACATCAGGAGTCTAAAATCATTATATCATGCAACTTGAAGGAAGCAATATTTACAATAGATGCATTGATACTCTTGGACACCATGTTGTAGATTTCTGAAAAAGGGCCATATCCATTGTGTTTATTACAAAGATATAGTTCAGTAACTAGATATCTACTTAGCAATTCTTTCTTTTTGTGAAAAGCTAAGATCAGGTCTGCTAAATCACACACTTACCTCATTCTGTTAAAAAAAGTAACTTCTAAATAAAAAGTTAATTAACAACAAGATAAACTTGAGAATAAAGCATTTTATGTAAAATACAACTCCCTATAGTTTTATATGCCATGTCTCCTTAATTATACTTAATTCCAAGACTTTCCCATCCAATTACTTTGCTAAAGTTCTTGTTTGATGTAAACACACGTTCTGTACCAACATTACAAAGATGCTAATTGGCTCTGGTAATAATTATGTCTCTCTTTAATTTAAACCTTATTCAAAGTCTAAACGCTGTATTGCGCTGAATTTAAAACAAAGAGTTTTATCTTCATCATGGGCCAAAACTTGTCTTTATTACTGTTTTATATGCAAATAAATCAAGAGTCAGCCAATCAAAATTCTCTGATAATAATGAACTGATATTTAATACTGGCATGCAATTTATATGGTTGTTATTATCTATTTAAAAAAAATAAATGTCATTCAATTTTGTGCCAGTTTAAACAAAATGTTTCAAATTAGATAGAGAAAAGAATCTGAACATAATGAACATCAGTGAAGACTGATTTATCGGTGGCTTTCAAAAACATAAGTCAAAGTATCTTTCTACACTGAATAGAGAATAAAAATAATACATTTACTGTCACTTTGAATGTACACTAATCAGCATGCATTAAAATGAAATTTCATTGAGTACAGCTCTCAAAGGGTCACCACCTCTGATATACTGGCTCAGCAGGATAGGGGCGAGAGTTTGTGAAGGTTCTTCTCCTTCCAACATCTTCAGTTCTAAACAGTGTTGGGAAGTGGAGTAGTATAGTCATAAGCCTCAATTTGCAGGATTCAACAAGAAGGTACAGTACTTTATTTCCAGTCTAATTTTACATCCACATGAAGCCATGTGGGGTCATGATATGTTGGTGATACCCAATTGTGTATCTTTACCATGGGCTAACCAGCAGATGACTTCAAGGTTCTTTCTCAGTGTATGGAGTCTGTGAGGAATTGGAACAGGCTCATGTTAAACCCTAACAAAACTGAGTGGCTAAGGATCTTAAATCTGGGGACTTTGCTTGGTAATGGATGCTCCCAGACAGAGGTAATGCACAATCTGTCTTACTCAAAGATCAAATGACAACTGTAGCTAGGAGGACTTTTGCAAAGATCCATCTTATGCCTTGCTTGCACCTATTCTTAGACTGAGTGGCTCCGTTTACAATCTCACATTTGGTCATGTCACATCTGGATTATTGAAGTGTGCTCACCATGGGATTGTCCAAAAAGTCCACTCAGAGGTTACAGAATGCATTGGCACAGAATGGTATGGTTATACATTGGTGTAGTACCTCTGTTTCTTAAACTACACAGGCTTCTGGCTGCAGTTCTAAGTGCTGATTTATCACATAATAAAGTTCTTCATGGCATGAGGCTCAGTTATCTGTGGGACTATCTGTGTCCAATATCTGTCAGATACACAAGCTCCAGGTCTCTTCTATTATGTCATCTGATGGGAACCAGAAGGGGCATCATGATGCCTGTCCTATAGAATAGAATAGAATAGAATAGAATAGAATAGAATAGAATAGAATAGAATAGAATAGAATAGAATACCTTGTGAGGCCCAGATAGCTTTTGAAAAGTGTTGAAGACCTGATTCTTTCCTTGGATGCTAGGTGAACCTATCTTTGACGAAGTGATTCTGTGGATTATAAATCACCCTGAATGCAATGTGTTATTTTAACCATGAATGTTTTTAATGGATTGTTAGCTGGCCAGAGCCACATGCTAAGTGAGTAGCCACATAAATTGAATTAATAAAATGCACGAATAAATAAGAATACTGTCTAGAACAGGGGTGTCAAACTGCCAGCCCATGGGCCGGATGCGTCACACAGAAGCCATGCTCACTCCAGCTCTGGCAAGGGGAAAAAAATCATGATACGTCACAACACGTCACGTGACATAGCGAGTTTGACACTCCTGGTGTAATTCAAACAATTACTTATGGGGCAGAATAGAAGACATCCTTAACTAAATATACATACTAAGATCACAAAGTGGGTTCTTGTTTTTTTTTTAATTTCTCTGGTGGATATGTAAATTGCATTTTTAAAGAATTTATGGACTATGTTTTTTGTTACATGGGGAATATAAATTTCCAATTGATTTCCATTTGAGTTGAAGAAACCTAAGCCAATGTGATGTCATAATGGAATAAAAACAAAGCAACTGCAGAGATCCCTGAAGCTCAGACACTATATTTCTACCTAACTATTGTTATGAGAATAAAACGTGATAAGAATATCTTGTCTTGGGTTTCTGGAGGAAAAGTATACAACTCTGACAAACAAATAAAATGAACATTATTTCAAGTATCTAGCTCTCCTCCAATGAATGCATGAGAAGAAAGTTCACAATGGCAACATTTACACATTTCTATCTTGAAGTAACTATTCAAATGCCCCTCCCCCCACAAAGCATCTATCTGTCTGTCTGTCTGTCTGTATATCATCTATAATTTAATGTATGGTGTGGCAGAGTTTGAACACTTCCTCATCTCTCCAAAGTAATGGAAGATTTCATTGGTCAGAACAAACTCAGGACTCTTGGCTATTATGCCACTAAAGTAGGGATAATACTATAGGATCAGAATCTGATGAATATCAAAGAAAAGAGTAAATTCTCAGGAACAATCTGGCAAGTAATTCATTCTGCAGCTTATCTCCACTAAGCTCATACTGCTAAATCTCATTTCCACACTGGATCTGTAAAAAACATCCTTTTCACACTGGATCCCTGAAAAAATAGCTACCATTCATAGTGGGCACTGCTATGAATAAGTATGATTATAGTTTTATAATAAAGATGGTAGGATCCATAATTCCAAAGAATTTCAAAATTCAATCAAAGTCTGTTCCTTATCTGAAAGAACAACTGACTTATGGTAGACTGTTGAAATAAAAATGATAGCCTTGATGCACCTTGAAGACAACTGCTTCTATCATTAAGGGAGATATATTCTTGAAGTACACTCCACTTCAATAAATCAGTGCTGAAACAAATGATTGTTCACCAAAAGGATGTTGTAATAAATTATGAATTATAATAGCCATACTGTATGGCTTAAGGCTGCCATTTTTATTTCAAAAAGGGACACACAGATCTCATTGTGTAAAAGATTGCCCACACTAGCTTGGAAGACATTGTATAACAGAAACAAATAGGACAGATGTTTGCTGTAGGAACATTAAAATCATACACAGCCCAGCCAACTGTGCAAACAGCTCATGCTGTGTGGCTGCTGTTTGTTTAGGCCTTTCTGGTATGCTCTCTTTAAATGTTCTGCTTTGGGAATCTGAGCAGCACTTTTATCTCCCCCCTCCCCATCACCATGTCTTTTTTTTCCCCAGACAGAATATAGACAGGTTTTATTTAGAGGGAAAACCTTTTCTGGACACAGAGAACAATGGTGAGAATATGGAAGATACATGCTATTTCTCATACATACACACAAAGAAAAGATTTGGAAGACCACAGCTTCTTGAGAGCTGGACATCATTTGAAGACATAGGAAAATATTCCCAAATTTCCAAACATATTCACGTAGAAGCCAACTTCATCCAGCTTAAGGCATGCCAGAAAGGAAAGTGACCAGAAATAGGTCAACATGACAATAGAAAAAGAAATACTTTCCTCCAAAATGGTGAAATACTCATATTTGTTGGCTCAATTCAGTTGAAAAAAAAGGATTCATATAAAATGAGTCTTAAGTTGGATTTTCAGTGGATTTAATTTTTTTTAATTACAAAAAGAACATATACAAAAGGGGTGGGTTGGAGGCAATAAGCATGTACAAATGAAGCAATGGGAACCAGTAGTAATGCTAATTTTACCAAAAGCATGTCATGTATTTTTCAGGGATT
The DNA here is from genome assembly GCF_016545835.1 of Crotalus tigris. Lineage (NCBI taxonomy): Eukaryota > Metazoa > Chordata > Lepidosauria > Squamata > Viperidae > Crotalus > Crotalus tigris. The sequence goes on along the minus strand of NW_024097849.1, from coordinate 44,338 downwards.
TTCTCCTAGATATTTTTTAAATAGAAACTTTATTATTAATTAAGGCAGTCAGGGGAAGTAATTCAAAATCTGTAGCTTTTATTGAGTTTCATGCCCAAGAGAAGGCAAATTCAAGAACACTTGTGTGATGTGAACACAAGGCTGGACAGTGATGCTTTCTGATGTTTTAACTCCCCATTCTCTCATTTAAATTTATGAAAGATAATTTAGTTTAGCAATAATGGATAAGTATTCTTATAGATTGGGCACTTAGTTACAAATTGGCTGAGTGATATAAGTGAATATCCTTTTTGCTTCATGATATAATCATCTCTCCAGTAGTTTACTGCCTCCCTGATTTTTCATGCTTCAGTCTTAAGAGGAAACTTCTTTTCCACTTATGATACCCTTGTCACCACTAAGGGGGAGAACTAACCTTAAGAAATTGTTGAAGAATCTCTCCTTTTCATGGAGAAAGATCAAAGAAATGACAAACTTGGAAGGAGAATTTTTTTAAAAAAAACATTTAGTACCAACATTTAACCTTTTTACTAATGACGTTCAGTGATTTGATCTTTGAGATGAGGAACAGATCACATGCAGTCTGTGTTGCCCATCTCTGTGTTATGTGCTTTTATTATGTTTTGTTACCTAGGGATATTTTATCATTTTACATCATTGGTATTTAGATTCTGCTTTGTTACTCTTGTTATAACAGACTGTAAGCTTCTTAAAGTTAGTGAGAATTTAGCAGGAGAGAAGACTTAATGAATAGATAAATAAAATGGAGTCCATTGATATGGGAGTTTTCCATCTCTGTAGGTGAGTATTATATAGATATGAGATCTATTAAGAAATGTAGAGAAATAAATATTCAGAGCATTTTCACCCAATTTTTAGGTCTTATTGTTGGCAGAATGTGTCCAAAAGAGTACCTATGTTAGTTTGTTGCAATGAGAGGAAAGACACAAAATGCCTGTCGCATTTTCTAGAGTAACCAATTTATGATAGGCTAGCTTTTTATAGAACTTAATTACATGTCTAAAATGAAAACCAGAAAGAGGGTTTTTATTTAGACTTGGAGCTGTCACTGAAGGGAAAGAGAAGAAGAACGAGTGAGGGAAATGTTTGGAATAACTGCATAAGTGTTGTTGATGTGATAATCAGCAAAATCTATTTTTGTATTTCTATAAACATCTTTAAATACTCATAAATTCTGCTTTCTGTCATTAAATATAAACCATATGTACTCTACTTTTGTTACAAACTAAGTTCTCAGAAAATATATGCTAGAGGAGAAACAAAACACTTCTGTAAACAACTGTAAAATGCATTCATAAATATGTTAACCATTCGAAATATATATTGCTGCCCTGAGCAAAATTTAAATGTTGCCCTAATACTTTGTCTTAACATATGCTGTGCAGCATATTAAAAATAGCATGCTAGACTATCTAAGCAAACCAGAAAAATTGTTTTCATTTCTCTGCCATTTCATTACTAATTCCCCTGTGATGTGAATGTTTTGAAAGACAGATGAAAATCATAAGATTCCACATAAATACAAGGAAAATCATCCCAAGAAACAAATTGCTGGAAGGGCCTCTGTCTTTTTTTCTCCCTCAGAATAGAATGTAGAAACTTTCTTTTGTTGCATATTGATGCACGAGAAAAGTCAATCAGGTGCTATCTTAGTATGGAGTTAGAGTCAACCCTTCTTTCTTACTATTTCCCTCTCTCTGAGTTTGAACAGTAGTTTAAAACACTTGCTCTAATCCAGAATTTGATTGAGCAGAGTGTAATAGGGTGCATGTATCAGTCATTATGTTCTCTGATCAATATGAATTTAGGATAATAACTGTCTATTACTGTGAATGCTGGATTGATATATGCTCTTCTTTAAATTGAGGCATATGTATTGTGGGAGGATAGCACGTCCCCCCAGGGAAAGAAATATTTTGTGGAATATTAAAAAGGCAGAATATTTTTACCCCCAAAAGAAGGAAAGCCCAAGTCTCTCTGCCCCAAGCATAAACCAGGTCTGTAGAAATGCAAATGTGATAATCCTTTCAGAAAAATTAGCGCCAGGAATCTTAGAGCTGATGGAATTAGAAGGATAAAGATCCCTAGAACCAACAACACCCCCCAAAAAATCCAACACAGGACATAGCCATCAGCAACAGCCCAGGGAAGCAGGATATGACCTTTAGGACATAATAGGATTAACCCACCACCCATCAGAATACCAAAATGACATGCTCAAAAGCTCACGTCAAAGTTCATGCCACAGCAACAGGAAACAAATACAATAGCCCAGTGGTGGCAAACCTATGGCATGGATGCCAGAGGTGGCACTCATAGTCCTCTCTGTGGGCACATTTGCTGTTGCCCCAGCCTTGCCTCCACCCGTGACACTCTCCTCACTAGCAGCCCTCCTGGAGAAGGGTTGCCCCCAAGCTTGGCCCATGTGGAGCAGTGCAGTCAAGGACATGGCAGCCAGGCAGCGTAGACAAGACTCTGCCATCATGCCCCATCGCGCACAGTTGATGCTGCGGGGCGAGGGCAGAGGGCGTGGCTGCCATGGTGCTGCTGGGTGATCTGCAGCAGGCCCTGGAGGTGGTGAGTGGCCCTGCGGGCAGGTGGGGTGGGGGTGGGCCAGGGGGGCAGGGGTGGAGTGGGGGCAGGGCCAGTTTTTGGGCACTCGGTCTCTAAAAGGTTCACCATCACTGCATTAGCCCAAGAAGGTATAAAAACCCACTACTACAGATGGTCAGCTTTCCCAGAGCCACATTTCTGTCTTGCTCTGAACTTTAATAGACTACAACCTTGTTTTTAAACAGTCTCCATTTTGTTTATTCCGGCTTGGGCTGGACCCTGATGAAGATTTTTTTTTCAGCAGTATATAAGTGATCTCAATGGATTTGCTCCATGATATATGCATTGTTGAAAAAAAGGACCTAATTTATTGCCAGCAGAATACAACTTGCCTGACAGGAAAAAAAAAAGTATAGAGTACAAATATTTTCCAATTCACTATCTGCCAGCAACACATATGTTCACAGACATTTGAAAGAAAGTCTACAAAAACACAACTGAGGTAGATAGTGCAAAGAAATGAACACAGTGGGGTGTTCCTTTTAGTTTTCTTTACAGGAGTGTGACATGGTACAATATAAAAAATGGATAGAGTTTTCATAATGCATTCATACTTCACCTGTTTTTAAAATATCCCAGCAGAACTAGATAAATAATGTGTTTTCAGAGCTTTGGTCTATTAAATCTCAGCAAAAGCTGTAATTGAGAAGATTCTCTCACTAACTGATAAAAGCAAGATCAAAGGAAGAGTCATAAAGAAGAAAACTCTATTTAAAATTTTATTACAGTCCAGCCCAGCCAGGAAGTAATTAAGTAATGTATCATTGTGGGTGTCTTAGAAGTACATTCAATTAGCATATTAGTCTTCCATGTGTAAATGTACTCCATGTCCTGCTAAAATGTGGGCACTTTCTCTGACTGGAGATACTAATTTACAACCAAGATTTCTGTTCAGCTTGGAAAGTACATATGCATGTGAGAATGACTACTAGAATTAACTATAAAATATTTTCACTATAGAAAAAAAACCTTCCATATGGCTTTTTCCAGATTGCTGTATTATGCTTTGCAGTCATATTTTTGTCCTGCCTAATATTCAGAGGGGCCTGTCTCAATTTGTCCTAATTTTTGAAAGATTATTTCTATGCATACCTGGGTATGATGAATTATTATATTACATTTCCTGTAGAATAAACTGCAGTGCAGTCTTGAATGAGATTACTTGAAGCAATGGGAAGAAGAGGATGACGGGATTCATATTTTGCTATAGACTTTCCAGAAACAGTTAGTTGGTTCTTCCTATAGAAGAGAACACTCGACTGAATGAGGGATTGATTTGATCCCACATAGTTCTTATTCTAACTGCAAGCATTTGAGGCTATGGAATTCTATTTTCCCTAAACCAGGACTTTTCAACCTTTTCACCCATTGTACCACTTTTAAGATATCTGAGTACCATCAGTCACCTAGCAAGGTGCCAAAATTTGATGACCCCCCCCCAAAAAAGGAAAAAAGTGATAAAGTACAGGTAGTCTTCGAGTTACAACAGTTCGCTTAGTGACTGTTCAAAGTTACAATATCACTGAAAAAAGTGCCCTCCAAGGCACAGCCGAGCAAGACACCTGCCTGCCCACCCGGCGGCGCTCTTCCTTCTGTCCAAGGTGTTCATTGTTGTGAGCATTTCTGTTGAGGATTGGCAGTGGGGATGGGGTGGGGGTGTTTGGTTTTTATTCCCCCCATCTGCTGGGTGGTTGCAGCAGGTTCTGGTCACTTCATATGAGCCTGGGACACTGACCATCATAAATATGAATCAGTTGCCAACATCCTGAATGTAAATCACAAGACCCTGGAGATGCTGCAACATTTCAGCTGATCGGTGCTTCTTCTGGGCTCAGCAGAAGCACCAGGATCAGTGCCGAGCTCCAGCTGGAGCCTGGTGCTGTTCCTGGCACTTCCACTGAGCCCTCACAGCCCCAAAGAAGTGACAATCAGCTGGAAAGTGGCACTGATCCTGGCGCTTCCGCTGAGTCCTGACAGCCTGCAGCTCCAGCCGTCTCTCACTCAGGCTTGTGCGGTGCTGCGCTGGTTCAACTCATTCCCCTCCCCCGCTACCACTTTTCTAGGATGGTCACATACCACCTGCCAGGGTGCCAATGTACCACAGGGGTTACCTGTACCACTGGTTGAAAAGCCCTGCCCTAAACAAAAAAGAATAGATACTTACAATATCTGGCTAACTACTGCATAAGGTACTTGTCATGCATATCCCTGATAGTATGTCCCCTTTTTTATGGTATGTTTCTGCAATGCTTTCTTTTGTTTATCCCACCCTATTCTGCAAGAATCATGCATCTATGTGATAATATACATTGTACAGTATATCTTATTATTTTAGAAACACAAAGGTTCTTGTTTTATGTGTTCTATTATGTCAGTCATTGTTGTACTATTGCTTTTTTCAGCTATTCAATCACTTTCAACTCCTTGTGATGCATGGACATATTTTTACCAGGAGTATCCATTGGTAACTGTTTCTTCTAAGTTTTAATAAATGTCTCCTGTTAACATCAGAAATGCTGTCTCACCACCTTGCTTTCTGTTGGTTCTTTTTTGATTACCATCTATGTTTCCAAGTAGTAGGACCTTTCCAATGTCTCTTATCTTCATATTATGTGTTCCGAATATTTAAGCTTTAGCTTCATTATCAGAGTTTCCACTGAGCAGTCTGGTTTAACTTCATGTGGGATCTCTTTGAGATAATATAATTTTTATCTTTCTCATTCTGATAAAATGGCATGTGCTTAATGGTCTATAAATGAGATAAACAATAATTGCATACTTGAAAATTAAGACGATCATAAAGGACTTTGGATAAAAGATTTGGGTAATGATACATTACTAAATACTTACACAATTTTCAAAATTGATTGAAATTCCAACAATAGTAACAAAGAAAATGATACATCACTTATAAAATATTTACAACTATAGACTTGTAAACATTTCATCCCATTATCCATTAAAAAGAAAAGTTTCAGAGAATAAAAAATTGCATTGACTTTTCACTGCTGTTTTCTTTAAGGAAGTCTACCATAAGTTAGTTTTCTGACATTAATAAAATTAATGTTTGAAAATGCATAATCTCCATACAGGTGTTTTGCTTCTAATATTTTGAAACTGAATGTCCTCACTATGTGATGAGTGGTTGACATTATTTTCTTTCTTTTTTGTTCTGGATGCTTTCAAGAAAATCACAGAAAATTTGCAATGTGATAAATTATTAAATCTAAAAAGATTTAAAAACATTGCAGGAAAACCATGATGTAGAAGAATAGCTTTTAAGTGAGAAGGTAAAGGAATAGATCAAGTGTATTTATTTTTTTTAAAGTCAAAACTGATTGGAAAAGGCCTTTTTAAAGGTCAATGTGTCAGTTGTGTTGGGTATCAAAATTAATCTGTGGGCTAAAGTGCACTATTTACCTTTTTCTTAGATAATAAAAGCCATAAAGACATTACCATCTAATGTCAACTTTGCCCTTTTGATAAAATGTGTTTTTTTCTTAGATTTTTGTCATTTTAAAGAAAATGTTGACAAAAACACCATAATCTTAATGAGCTGGGTAGTGCTCAGGAAATATCAGAAGAGCTCTTGAATGGGAGATAGTGAAATAAAATTGAATATATAAATAATCTAATCTCTACATCCCTACCCCATCTCTGAAAATGCAAGCTAATATTAATATTAGTCTTTCAGTCTGCTTCAGCATCTGAAAAAAAATTACACTGATATGTTTGGGGGGAAAGTACAAAAGATGATTTGCATGAGATACTATCATCATAGTGGGCAGACTAAGTCCATTAGATCTGAATGTTGGGCAGACACCCATATCATTCTAAGAGAAATCCATACAATCCTAATTAGCAGAGAAAGGTGGATTATGGATGATCCGTTTTAATGAAGTATTTCATCTCATGTAGATCCATCTATATGATGTAGTGAAAAACTTTATATAAGCATATCACTTTGCCTTAACAAGTGTGGAAGGAGGAGAAATCTGCTTCAGTTGGCAGATTTTCTGAATACTGGTGGGGTGTTGCTTCATTTTGCAAATTGCTTAAAAGAATACTTTACTTTGATATTGAACAAAGCATGGAAGAAGAGCAACTAAGATGATCCAAAGCCTGGAGACTAAAGCATATGAAGAATGGCTGCAGGACTGGGTTTGGCTAGTCTAAAGAAAAGAAGAACTAGGGGTGACATGATAGCAGTATTTCAGTATTTGAGAGGCTTCCACAAAGAAGTGGGTGTCAAATTATTCTCCAAAGCATCAGAGATCAGGACAAGAAAAATGGTTGGAAACTGAACAAAGAGAGAAGCAACCTGGAATTAAGGAGAAAGTTCCTAACAATTAACCAGTGGAACAGCTTGCCTTAAGAAATCGTGGGTGCTCCATCACTTGAAATTTTTAAGAAGAGACTAGACAGTCACTTGTCTGAGATGGTATAGGTTCTCCTGCTTGAGCAGGGGCTGGACTAGAAGACCTCCAAGGTCCCTTCCTATTCTATTCTGTTCTGTTCTGTTCTGTTCTGTTCTGTTCTATCATTTCAAAGATCTGCCCTATTTAGGTCCAAAACTTCAGTTCCCACCATGGGAGAAAAAAAATGATGGAACTTCAATCTCCTCCTCCACCTCCTCCTCCTCCTTCTTTCTTCTTCTTCTTTAAAAAATAAGATTCATTTTAGCCCTTTGAAAATTTGGGATAATGAAGTGAGACATGTAGTCATTATTCTGTTCATTTTGGACAAAAAGCCAATTCCTTGGTTCAACAATCATAGCAATATTTGATAAGCACTGTCTGAAGATGTAATGGTTCATTTCATTCAGACCTCCTCCAAAACAGGCTTTCTTTGATGAAAATTGATTGCTGTTCCCCAAGAAAATTATAAAACCATGACTCTGGAATTGTTCTGAGTGGATACCTAAAAAAAATAAATAGAGGCAAAGACAACATATAGATAAAATCCATCATTATGCACTCATCATGTAGTAGCATCTGACAGACTGTGAATTCCTGTACTATTCTATTAGTTTTTTCTTAGGGAATGTTCCCTAATAGAATACAATTCTAAGAGATTATGCACACAAACAAGAAAAATGGGTCCACATATGGCACTGACAAATGTGTTACCTATAGGAGAAGAAGAGGCAGGGTCAAGAAAGGACTCAGCCTAGAATCATTATGTGTTCACAAATGGTCCAAGTCTTGAATTTTGCTGACCCTTATCTAGTGTCAATTTAGTGCTGACCATCAGTTGACTGGATTCTTGTGTATAGGCTTGAATAATAAAACTTCTTAACTGCAATTTAACATATGATCCTGATTCTTTATTCATGTACCTGTACAACTTATAAAACTATACAGTATAAAACTATGATGTACCTTTTATTTTCTGCTCCTTCTCTTCTAAAAATGTTCACCTATGTCCCTATTTTAGGGCTGAACATGGCATAAGGAACCAGTCAACTCTTCCACATTTTCCAGTTTGAATTCTTTCCCATCACTGTGTGTGAAAAGTTACATTAACAAGAATGGAATCAGTTTCACCCTTTCCCAGTTCTTAATCCATCACTCAAATATTTTCCATTTTAGGTTAGTGAACAGCCTTATTTAAATGGATTCTAGGTAATATAAAAAAAGCCTGCTGATTCATAAGTGAGGAACTTAAGATTTTTCAGATGTTGTTGGATCCATCTCTCAACAACCCCCAGCCAGTAGAATCAATTGTTCCCATTTGTCATGTAAGAATTAATGTTCAGTGGTGTCAGTACAGATTTGGCAGTTGCCTTTGTTCCTATGAATTTCATGCAAAATGTTCAAACAATACTACCATGCTCTATTCATAGCAAGGTGCTATACACTTAATTTATAACAGGATGTGTTTAATTATGATATATTATTATATGTTAGTGGGTGGGTGTTATTTTCTCAGCACTGTATAATAAGAAATTGCCTCACAGTCACAGTGCTATTTCAAGTAAACTTACAATATGAAAATTAGTCCATAGGGTAAGAATTTTAATGGACTAAATAGTAGAGTATCTGAGTAAAAACAGAAGCAGCAAATAGCATTTCACATTTCTTTCTTTAAAAAAAAGAAGTTTTCTGCATAACATTTCCATGAGTTGAAATACTGCCCTTATATTCTTTTTCCTTATAAAACTTTTAATAACTTGTTCTTTTTTTTTTACATGTTCGTTGACCTTCATGCACCATATGGTTAGATTTCAAATGCATCAAATGAAAAGGTTAATAAAGAGCAGATAAATTAAAGAGACCTCAAGCAAATAATAATACAAAAGGGTGTATAATGTTCTAGCTCAGGGGTCCCCAGCCCCCGGTCCACGGACTGGCACCAGGCCACAGTATGCTAGAAAGCAGGCCATGCGAACAAGCAAAGGCCCATCCACAGGATGCAGACAGCACACAAAACCACAGCCCCTCTGGTCCATGGAAAAATCTTTCTCCATGGAACCGGATCCTGGTGCCCAAAAAGGGGGCCGCTTCTCTAGCTGATATTGCTACACTGGATTTTTATTCTATTAAAATAACCAAATTCTATAAAGACTTTACACAAGGATATCCTAACATGTGAATCAAAGAGAAAAAAATTACAGAAAGTTTCATAGTGTATTTGTAATATTACTAAAGCAGATGATAATTACAATTAAACATTGCTCACATGTCAAGCCCACCATTAAAGCTGCTTGTAGGGGTTTGCATTGAACACACTATCAGTAGGCTCAAAACACAACATGACCATCTGTGCAAAGCAGCATTTCCATGCTGGTCACAATGATATTGCCATTACCTGCTTTCTACCAAGCATTTAAAGAGCAGAGGATTATTGAGCTGGAACTTACAACGTCTTCTCCTCTCTGGAACTCCAATTCCTGGAGCACCTGCAGAGCTATTGCAACACAGTAATCTCCACAATTCCCTTGAGAAAAATAAAGCTGGTTTCTGAAAGACCAAGATCACCCTACCATAGCAGGCAGATCGTTGGGACCCGCTGTCATAAGAATAATATTTCTTCAGGCAATATAAATTACCTAAATGGAGGTTGGGACAAGAAGGGCTGTAAGAACCGAACAACTGGTGATTTGTACAGAGCAGAAAAAGATCTCCCGGCTTCAAACCAAACAATAGCTGTGTAGATTAGCTTAAATAAATTTCCTTATTTAAATGAAACTTTATTCCAAGTTTATAACCACATTCTGTGCAATCTTATTCTTTTGTGCTCTGAAAGATATTACCATTTCTGCTTCAAGTCCCCTAAAAAAAAGTCAGACTCATTATTCCATGGAATATTTCAGAAGGAATACAAGCCGAGTAAAAGTACTTTAAATGTATGAAGTTGTGTATTGGTGTTTAAAGCATTTTGTTTTAGAAAATTATATTTATCTTTGAATAAATACCGTAAACCATTCTGAAACTTCAGTGTACAATACAGAATAATAATTCCCTATCATATAAGAATGAAAATATCTTTCCATTTCCAGGTTGGGGTAGATGAAAGGAGGTGGAACACACACATACACATTACTCCCTGGATCATTTTGTAGCCCAAACCGGTTCTTCTGAACACAACTGAGCAAGTAAATGCTGAAAAAAGGAAACAGAGAACTGAATGAGTTTTCAGCTAAGCTCAGACTCCCTGGAGCACAATTTAAAATTTCTAGTCAGGGCAGTACCAGCTGCTTTTCATGAATAGATCTAGACCAGTGGTTCTCAACCTGTGGGTCGGGACCCCATTTGGGGTCGAACGACCATTTCACGGGGGTCACCAAACAACGCAGTCCGCCATTTTTTTCCCTTTTTCCTTAGCTGTGCTACTCCCTTTTATTCTATTGGCTTTTGAAAGCCAATAGAATAGACTCTCTTGAATAGAGTCTAATTCTATTGGCTTTCAAAAGCCAATAGGAATTGTCAAGGCTGTCTCTGCCCTGCTGAGCCCGCCAAAAGTCCCATTCTGCAAACGGTGCTGCACCAGTTGAGTAGTCCTCGACTTACGACTGGTTGAGTAGTCCTCAACTTACGACCGGTTGGGGGTCGCGGCATTAAAAAGGTTGAGAACCACTGATCTAGACTGAGGTCTGTAGCTATTTATTTATTTTTTATTTATCAAACTTGCATGTTGCCCTTCTCACCAAAGGTGACTCTAGACAGCTTACAGACATTGAATAAAATACACTATAAGACATTAAAATAATGAATGAGGATCTTAGATTTAAAATTCAGTTAAAATAAAACCAAGCAGGATAAAGAGAGAGGGGTCAAAAGTGTGCTCTCTACTCCATTAGCCACATCCAAAGTGCCTCATCCCCATTGGGACTCCAAGCTAGTTGGCACAGCCATGACTTCAAGGACTTTCGGAAGGCCAAGAGGGTGGGAGCAGATCTCACCTGGGGGGAGGGGGTCAAGATGTTCCAGATGGTAAGACCCATGGCAAAAACAGGCTATCCTTCTTGACCCCACCAACCCAAATTCTTTGGCTAATGGGGTATGCAGCATGCCCCTTCTGCTGGCGTGGGTGGGGTGAGCTAATCCCATTGGGCTGAGCTTGTTTCATAGATGAAGAGAGGGACTAGGGGTAGCATGATAGTAGCGTTCCAATATCTCAGAGGTAGCCACAAAGAGGAGGGAGGCAAGCTATTCTCCAAAGCACCTGAAGGCAGGACAAGAAGCAATGAATGGAAACTAATCAAAGAAAGAAGCAACCTAGAACTAAGTAGAAATTTCCTGACAGTTAGAACAATTAATCAGTGGAACAACCTGTGTCCAGAAGTTCTGAATGCTCCAACACTGGAAGTTTTTAAGAAGAGACTGGACAATCGTTTGTCTGAAATGGCATGGGGTTTCCGAGCAGGGGGTTGGACTAGAAGACCTCCAAGGTTCTTCCAACTCTATTATTGTTGTTGTTGTTGTTGTTCTTCTTCTTGTTGTTATCATTATCATTATCGTTATCATTATTATTTAACTTGGGCCTATGCCAGGGAGGGCTTTAAAGGTGATAATCAACACCTTGAATTGAATCCAGAAGTAAGCTGGCAGCCATTGCAGCTCATGGAACAGCGATGTAACATGGACCACCCCAGGAGCCCCAAGAACTGCCTGTGCAACTGAATTCTGCACCTCTTGAAGCTTACGGGTACTCTTCTAAAGATTATTTCTTTAAAAGATGGAATAAATGCAAAAACAAAAAAACAAAAAAAACCCCAACCCCCCATATTTTAATCTAAACTAAAAGAGATGAATATAAACATATGAATATATGAAAGGAAACATACAGAAACAAATAGAAGGCTTGATTTAATCTTCTCCCCAACCAAGCTCTGATAGTACACCACAGTAACGACCAATTATCTAGCAGCAGCAAACCATGAAACAAATAATAAGCTTTACTAGTTGCTTCCTTATTTTATCACTTTAGCTCAGAGTCAAATATTTTTTGTTAAGAGATTTACTCAATATAATGTTTCTATTTGTGCTTAATATTTTTATTGATCCTTTGGTATTATAGGTAAACAATTATATATCAGCTGGCTTCAGTTTCATATAATCATAGATTTGGAAGGGACCATAGAGGTCTTCTAGCCCAACCTCCAGCTCATGGCAGAAATCACTTGAGCAACACAGACTAACCTCTGATGGAAGAGTACCCATAACTCCAGGAGGTAGGCTGTTGCACTGTTTAATTCCTCTCACAATAAGAAATTTCCTCCTTATTTAAAGTTGAATCCTTCTGTAAACCTGATACTGTGGTTATGAGAGAGAGTCATGTGAAGGGCCTTTTAGTATTTGAAAGTTGCTGTCATGTAAGGTGACCAACCTTTTTACAATGAAAAGGAGGACACAAATAAATTGAAGAAAAAAATATCGTAAATAAAAGAAACATTTTATTCATTGCAACAACAATACAGAATACACTATAATATGATAAATGCATAATAAAAAACATTTGTAACAATAACATTTTATATTGTAATTATGCTTACATGCCACGCCCCTGCCCGCAGTCGCCCTGCCAGCATTGCTGCCCTGCCGTGTAGAGCCGGCCCCATGGCTCTCAAATCACCAGCTGCACCGGCGCCAGCCCTGGGAGGCAGCCCGCTGTCAACACACCCTACCTGTAGCCGCTCCGCCAGCACCATTGCCCACCCTGCACAGCCCCGTGTAGAGCAGGCCCTGTGGCTCCCACAATATGGGGGGCAGCCAGCCACCACTGCCCCTCACACTCCTGCACACAGCAGCCCCGCTGCCCCTTCCTCTTGCGCCCAGAGCCATTATTGCCCTAGCAGGGCTGAAGATCAAGACAAAGTTACCGTGGCATCGCCACTCCAGTTTCCTCCAGGTATCTTCAGGACTAACTAGGAGATGGTGTAGTTGGGTAACAGGGAGGGGTTCAATGTTCCTGCCAATTCGCCTTCGCTGCAGACAACTTACATGTGCAAAGTTTGCTGGCCCAGTGTTTTGGCCCGCTCAGCAGCAATTCCTATTGGCTTTCGAAAGCCAATAGGTGAAGTAGCACAGCTCATGCAAAAGTTGAAAAAAAAACCATCAAAAAAAGGTGCTGGAATGCCGTTCTGAGAGTTCTATGAGAAAAAAAAAAAGCCCTGCAGATTAGTTTTCAAATATTGAAAAGGAGGACATGTAGGACACTTTTCGAGGGAGGTCAGAACTCACAAAAGGAGGACTGTCCTCCCTAAAGGAGGACAGTTGGTCACCTTATATCATGTCTTTCCTAGCATTAAGCATACTGTCCCCAGATCCTTGTTGTTTCTCCTGCATAGTTATTCTATTTTTGGGGCCTGCCATTCTGCTGGAGGGGAGGGAGAGCATGCTTTCTCTTGGGATAACTTTTGCTTTCTACTTTCCCTCTCCTGCCTTTCTCATCTTGAGAAAGGAATGTGTCTCCCCTTATCAGGGAAGCGGTTACAGAGAAACAAAAGCTGGAGAAGACCTTGAGATGTGAGCCAACTGTACCAGCTGTTCAGGCTTCCGGCCGCCTGTGGATTGTCTGGATTTCAAATGGACATTGGTGGGAGGAGGAAGGTTGCTAGTTTAACTATACTGTTTGCATGCGATTTTCCCCAGATCTCGCCTTGACTTCCCTATTGTCACTGACCCCTAATAAAAGTATCCTTTTGAGACAATGCCTGTTTCAAAAGTTCTGCTTTCTTGGGTGTTTAGTTGAAGTGGGTCCTTACACATACCCAGTTCCTGTTTATAGTCCAAGCCCCTTAAGGACATTGCCATTTTGGCTTCTCATTGGCATGGTGGCTAGTTTAACTGAGAACGTATTCTAAATGACCTAAATGATAATTCCAACATGGAACAGAGATCTTGCCAGCATAGATTCAAGGATTCAAGCTGTGTTATATTCTCTGATCAAGCTCTCAGTTCTCCTACCCTAGAGCTAGCTTTGCTAATTTTCACATCTAGAAATTAAACAGGAAATGGGCATGTAAAGATGATTTTTTTAAACTGCCACAAAAGGGAAGAAGAAATATATTAATCGTTACCAGAAGCTAGAGTGATTGGTGCATACAGACTGAGCTTTATAATTGACAAATTGTCTGCCACATAATTCTCCCATAGTATTTAGTACTGACTTCAACAGGTCATGTTTCTGAGCAGACATATGTAGAATTGTATTGAAAACAAACAGGAAAAAAATATGATTAATGGATTAGAACAATCTTTCCAAACACAGTGTCAGATTATAAACCCAACACATTTTCTGCCAGCTTGGCTAAAGGTGATTGAAAATGTACTCTGATACATCCAGATGGAAGCAGGTTTAGAAAGAGTAGTTAAGATACTACAAACCAGGACGTATGTTTGCTGTTTTCCAAGCATGAATAAAATTGTGCATCTGCAATTGTTCCCAGTTTTGTCAATAAAATGGAGGGATCATGATTCCGATAGCGTGCTGCCCATGACCTCATTATCTATGATGAATGGATGACACAGTCACCTGAATAGTAACTATGCCATTATAGTAATGATGGCTCCATTTCAAAGACACACAAAAAGCCAAATAAGTATAGTATTTACCTAAAATGAAATGTTCTCCTGACATATCCATATAGGTTTCCTGACAACAATATGTAACTAATTTTGCCATTAATAGTTATGGCAAAATTGTATTATTCCGCATATACAATATAAATTATCCCCAAGGAGGATTTTATCCATTTCTTAAATAGTGCCCAAAACACTTACATTATTTCTTAATCATGTTTATGAATCAACCACCATAATCAAAAAATCTCTGTTATTACAAACTGCATAACAGGTGTTTTAATGAAATTACTTGTGGGGTAGATAGAAGAATGCTCACAATTTTCTATTTTATATACTAGTAATCTCTTCTCAGAAATGAGAAAAGAAATTCATCACATTGTAGAGATGAATCTAATATGCAAAACAGATGAATGCCTGAAAAATCTCCCAACATCTGGATTCAGTTAAACATATATCAAAGTTTTGTGTTATATTCAATAGTTTTGAAATGCAGTCAGATTGCTTCCCTTTGTAACCAATCTTTATTGTGTCAGTATACTTTCACTATAACTCAAAATGATAAATCATAAAGTCTCCCACTAGGGAGACATCAACCTTGCTATTTTAAATTTTACCAAGATGTTCCTTGTGGATATCCCTGCAGTTCTAACCTATTCATAATTTATTGCTAGTACACCTAACAACATAAATCAGGGCTTTTCAAACTGTGGGTTTCACCTCTCTGGAAAGTTGAAAACAAATTTTTTGAGGGGTGTTATAAAAGCCACTCCCAGGGGTAGCACCTTCTTTGGACTGAAATATGAGATATTCTTGCCCAATTGGAGGCTGTCTGTCACATCTTGTGGTCAACTTCTGATGTCATCTTTTTGATGTAAGTGACAGGCCCAGACAGACACTTGATAAGGGAAGCAGCAAACCAGGCTGGAGATATGAGGCAACCCAGGCTCCTTCTGTGTTTTGTGGATCTCGTGGCAGACAGCTATCAGACATTTGGCTCTTCTGATCATTCTAGGTGGTTCCCATTTTCTTATGCTGCTCCACATTCATCACCAGCTCCTACAATGAGAATCTGCCCAGATCAGGCTGAATCATCATGGTTTTTCCCAATTTTGGGGAAAGACCCAATTTTTGACACTGAATGGGGAGAGAGAGGAAGCTTTCAGTCCCACCAGATAGGCCAGACCAAGAATCAACTCCACAGGAAGGCTAGGACTACTTTTATTGACAATGGCTATAATAACAGAATCTTGCATCTCTGATTTGTTATACCTTCTGCCCTTCTTATAGTTCAATGAACTAGAGATGTGTCTATGAGAATCTCTTCCACATATTTTCAGCTTCATCTTATGTTTTCCCCTTGTTGCTTTGATAATATATCTTACTTGGCTCTGTCAGGATTATTATTATTATTATTTTGCTCTCTATTGAAACATACATACATACATATCTTTATTACCATCATTGACATGTACAAGAGAGGAAGCAGATCTTTTGTTGATGGAATCAGCAGAAGCAAAGGAGATGTCTCTGGTACCAGTTGCACCAGCATAAAAAAGATCTACTTTTCAAAATGGAAATATTGCTTTACTAAAGCAGTATATCAGGCAGAGATCCCCAAGGTGGATTAATCCTCTTAGTCTATGTGGCCCAGTGGGGCTTCTCATACAACCCACTGGAGTTGCTTCCATAAGTATAAGGACTTTCCTATACTTTCTACTTTTAGTTGTCTTTCTTTTGAATGATATGTGCAGCTGCTATCAGTTTTGCTCCTTGCGAAACAATAAGCAAATATGACATGACAAGCATTCTTTTTATAGATATATATATATATAAGGGGCAAAGTAATAAATCAATTCTTTGCTAGACAGAGCTTAGCTCAAGATATCAATATGTTCATGATTTGAACTAAATTGCTTAGTGCCCTCTGAAGACTTAAAATAAATTAAAAGCTTATGAATCTTGTAAAGATATTGATCTTACAGGAACAAACTGTCCAGACCTAGTAATGATATACAATGTCAAAAATAATTATTTTAGTTTAAGAATTCAACTGAAATTATATCTTAAATTTATCTTAAGAATTGAGAAAGTAGTGCAAAAAACATTTCCCTTATTACAAACAATTTCTTAGGAATACGTCTTTTTACAGGGTATTGCAAAAAAGGAATTAATTAGATTAATAAATGGATAAATATTATATACTAAAATGCATCATAGTAACTCAGTCTCATCTTTGTAAAAAATAAATGTAACTCCAGGTGAAGGGGGAACTTTTTAAAAGTAAACATTGGATGGAATTTTCAGAATTCTAGACCACTGTAAAGAAATGATATATTTCAAAGTTCCATGAATTCAACATGTAATTTTAGATAACAATAATTTTTATCCAGAATTAATTAACAGGATTGAAAGGTAGTTTGAAAGCAAATTAATTCTTCTGACTGGGATAATCCTGAGAAGCTTTAACTAAATAAGATCATTATGAATGACAGAGTTTAGGGGGGGAGGGGTTTGCTCTGTTCAATGGGACCCAGGATATCAAAAAGTTAATTGAATGGAATTATATAATAGCTACATGAATAAAATAGAGGCAAGAGAAGTTGCCCATCCAGTACATTTTAAGGCACCAGTCCTGCACACACTTGGTCCACCTGAGAGCTAGTTTAATATTCCTTTACTTGGGAACTATAACTTTCATTGGTTGCTGTGATGCCTCTCTTATTTTGACATCCACTCTGAAATCTATGGGGAGATAGAGTTTTGTGCTCTATTGATCTGGGCTCTTAGCCATATGGAAGCATCTACATGTACATTTAGATGAATAAAGTGTTTCTCTTTACATAATTTTGTGTGGGATATGACAGAAGGTAACAAAAGAAAATTCACCATCAACAGGAAGCTTGGAAGTTATTAAATCTTCACTGAGGTGATATGGATAAAATCTGTGTTTGCCAAAGGGGTGGACAACTTGAAGGAAACCCCAGGCTTTATACAGATTGTTAGGGGTTACTTTCAAAAGACGGACTGAATCATGGCCTGATTGGGAGAGGATTCTTAAAGAATAATGTGATAATAAATTTAACCAGTAAGTCCTACTGGGAACTTTGCTAATACTAATTATGCTCACAAAAAAGGCATTTTAATCCAATCCTATCTCCTCCCCAGTTTTGACTAGACCTTTATAAAAAGAGAAAAACAAATTAAGCAGAATTCAAAATTAGACAAAACATAGGGCTACAACACGGTCAATGAGTTTCATAAGATTATATGTTAAGTTAATGAATCAGTCATTTAGAAACATGATAAAAGCTGCCATCAAAACAATGTCATGCAGCTACTAACATCAATCACATTAACATAACATCAGTGAGTGAAGAATGCAAAAGTTAAAGCTTTCTGCAGGGTCACTGATCAAGGGAAAAGATTGGTTTGCCCATATTTTGGAAGTATTGAGAACATCCCTCTCCAACAGAGAGAATTGTAGATGTCAAGAACACCTTTGAACCCCTAGAATGTCTTTTTTATTTTCAATGGGTAGCAAACAAAGAAGCAATTTAGTAATTTCTTTCTTTCCTGTTTCATTCAAATGAAATAATTCACCCACTGATCTTCTGCAATAAAACTCAAGATTAAATTGATGTAGCTAAGAAGCACCTCTGAAGTACTTCTTCATTTGCTGGTCATTTCTCTCTTGCAACCTAACAGGAAAAAAAATAGCATGAATATTTCTTTCAGAATAGACCATCTTTATAGGCAGATATTTGTCCAGACTTTCTTTATACACGTGAATACTTTCTCTTTAAATTCTTCACTAAATACAAAGATCAAGTAGAAAACAAATCAATAAGACAATATACATGAACATCCAGAAGAACATACTGTAATCCATGTCCTTCATTCTGATTTTAAATTTCAGAATTCCTTCCTATAAGTCACTTTTAAATTATAAACATAAGCACAGAGTCTTCTATTTCTTTTCTTCTTCTTACATTTTTTTTCCATTCCAAAAGTCATCCTGCCCTTCAGTCTCCTAGCAACCAGCCTCCATCCTGGAATGCAGATTCAGATTCTGTTTAAATTATTGCTTCAGTTCCCAAAGACTCTTAATTCTTAGGTGGCAATCAATGCAACATTAGGGCTTTGCCATTTCTATTGTTTCTTGCTTCTAAGCATGTTATTTAAAAAAGAGGACAATGGATATGTCCAGGTTCTGCATTTTTCATTTCCATTTCAATTTCAGCTTCAGTCCTAAATTATCACTCATTTGTTGTGAGGATGAGATAGGATATACACCACATGACTCCATTCCATCTGAAAGCACCACTGTGTTATATGTAAACATCAAGTATAATGGATAGATGAAGCCAAAGACACTTTTTGTCCTCACCAGGCTTACTGGAGCATCATGAGACTGAATGCTTGAAAAACTGTAATTTTAGACTTGTTTGGATGTGTAATTTTCCATTATTATTTTTTGCCCTTTGGTTGCAAAATGGAGTTTTCTGGTCATTAATTTTCTTTATTGATTTAGGACATCAGAAATGATTAGAATTTTCATAAGCTTCTTGGAATAGTATACAGTTCGTGGTCACTCTGCCTCCATCCTTTTAAAGTAACAGAACAGAACATAAAGTAAAGGCAGGAATTCTTTAATATTTTAAAATAAAGATAACATAGTTTATTCCATGATTTATTGCACTCACATTTCTAATCCTCCTGAAATCTGTTGGAAAATAGAATTTCAGTTTAATTCCAAAACTAAAAGACTGCAGTCCTTTTCCTACCACATATTCTTCACACAGGAACACATGAGGTTTACATCTATATAAAAGAAAAGGTCAGCTTATCATCAGAAAACAAACATATACCCCAAAATGCTGTCATTTAGGTGTTTGCTGTTTTTTCAGAAACTGAGAATTTAATTAATTGATCCAAACCAAAAGAGCTCTTTGCAGGTGCATCTCTTTCACACATCTCAGCTAACATTTTGTTGGATTACAACTTTCCTGTGAATTTGAGCACTCAGCCTAATTAGGCCTTTCAAGGATTTCAAACCAGACAAGTAACATCTCCAAGCTCTGTATTGCTGTTATTTTGCCATCAGCCATATAATGCACACGTCTATAATGTAAAAGGGCAAGCATTTGTGTGTCTCTAGTGAAGTCTTCTGAGAATTCTTGAGGTGTAGTTCAATGCATTTGGAGATCATCAGATGAGGGAAAATGGCTCTAATGCATTCTTACACCTAATTTGAACTGAGGGGCATTCAAAATCCAAAGATATCTGGGATAATATACAATACTATTTACCCACTCTCTCAGCCTTCTGACAAGAAATCTAAGCTGATCATTTAATTTCAATACTAGTGGTTGATTTTAATACTGATGGATAAGAGTTAGTAAAGAGCCATGGAAGATTATTTCAGTATTATTGCGGTGAGATTAATATGATGGAATAATTTGGCACTCCTATCATGGAGGAATGGTCAGTGAAATTGACAGAACTTGTTAAGATGGCCAAACTGATTTTGTTTATTTGAGAAAGGTCATTATTGACATTCATCAGTGACCAAAAAGCCCTAATGGACCTTTGCATAAAAAAGAAAATGATGTTGTACTTATAGTTTTGATGAAAAAAGTAGGTTACAGAAAAAAGGAAACTATGATGAAACATGACAGAGGTTTGATTAAAATTATATGTATAACTGATTGGAAGCCGCTTCTTAATATATATATTAATATATATATATATATATATATATATATATATATATATATATATATATCATGTTTCTGTTCTTTCATTTTCTTTTTCTTAACTTCTTTTTTCTTTGTCTTTTTCCTTGTTTTCTCTTTCTCTCTGTCACATTTATTTTACTTTTTTCTTTGAAAGTATTTCTTATTATCTATGTAAAATATTTTCTTTTCTTTTTTTAAAAAAAAGGTCTAGTGTGGACTGGAATTTTATTGACAGAGGGTGAAATTCATTTTCACTCAGTGCTATGCAAATTACATATTTTGTCCTGACAACAGTTTTTCTGTCCCATTCTTCACTAATAATAACCATCAGAGCCTATATCAAAGAAATTGACTCTTCTCTGCGAAATGATAAGATTTTAACTGCACAGCTGCTAGATAGCACTTTTGTGGCATAGATAATGGATAGATAAACAGGCAGATAGACAGTTAGATACAAAGGTATATTTTTTGTGATCTCAAAAGGGAACCTTTTTTGGGAAATGTAGAAGAATCACTAGGTCATAGCAATTTGTAAATAGGAGTGTTTCAAACTAACTGTTCCTGAGATAATAACCTAAAAAATTATTTTTCTTCCAGAATGAAAGAATTTGATCAGGATTTTTTTGGAAGTAAAATTGATTCATAATGTACCTGGTATGTTCTAGCCGTGAACTATCATGCATTGCTATGGAGAAAAATCCATCTACTGTACATGCTTGTGAATCAGCAGGAAGCAATTCAGTTCCATTCATTTTGGAAATCCTTTTCCCAAGAAAAAAGAATGCTGGTGAATGCTGGTGAATATTTAATGGGTGGAGCAAGATATGGTTTCTACTTAACTAGTTATAAAGTGATCGAAGGCATGTTTGATTGTTTTATCACCTTTCCAGCTGATAGCCAATCAAAATTCCCTAATCTGGGTGTACAATCACCTCTCCAGCTGTACAAGGCTTCCCAAGCTATCTTTCACAGGAAAACGTTATGTGAAAACTCTTCCTATTGGACCTTTTCAGATTGGGAAACAAAAGTAGCCAAGAAGTTTTAGAATGATGGTAGGGGAGAATATCAGTATCCTCTGTCACCTATGAGAGAGGTGAAAACTAAAACTAAAATCTCCTTCTAAGAAAAATTAAAAGAACCAGCAAACATGGCGTTGAGGCTGAGAATAAAAACAAAATCCAGTACCCTTTTTTGTTTTGTTTATTTTGGGGGGTTTCAAGTCTGTTTTGACTCTTGGTGGTTATCTTGACTGGTCCTTACAGTTTACCTGGCAACATTTTCAGTCATGGTTTCAGCCTGTTTCCTAGGACTGAAAAGGAGTGACTGGGCCAAGCTCATCCAGCTGGCTTTGGGTCTAAAGTGGGAGTTGCACTCATGCCCTTTTGATTTCTAGCCTGGTACCTTAACCAGTACACCAACCTGGCCGTCAGCCCTTTTCTTTTCATAGGGAGATGTTTCTTCTTTAAAAAGAAAGCTAATTAGAATCACAGACCATCTAGAAGTCTCCCAAATCTTAGGAACCAACAAAAGAAGCTGTACTATATCACTTTTCAGCTTTACTATACGAAGCCATAACAGATGCTAATAGTATAAAATTGTCATCGTATGAATTATCCAACATGTGCAGTAGCAATAGATTTTTTAATTGCTTTGGTAAATTATTTACACTTGCCAGTTACCATTATCAGTGGAAACACTCAGTATGCAATATGAATATATTAATGCAGCACAGCAATCAAACACTTTTGTGATGGGTTTAAGTAAGCCACAACTTCCTGTCCAGATCCACCAACATCTCTGGTTTGATTTCCAGTTTGACGGCTATCACAGAGTTCTCTATTACAAAGCTCTTGTAGCGAAGAAGCTTTTATAACCCCACCACCATTTCTCTGTCTGTAGCAAGCAGTGCTATTGTCCAGTCCAGAAGGTTTGCTCGTGCCTTCTTGAATATTCCTGTAGTATGCAAGCTAGTCAAAACAAGTCTGGTGTAGCAACTAAGGCTAGTAATCAGGAGATTGTGCGATCTAGATCTACTTAGGCAGAAAATCAGCCCCATCAGAGCCCCGGGAAGCATGCAATGGCAAACTACTTCTGAAATATCTCAGGGGCTGCCACAAAGAAGAGGGAGTCAAGCTATTCTCCAAAGCACCTGAAGGTAGGACAAGAAGCAATGAATGGAAACTAATCAAGGAAAGAAGCAACCTAGAACTAAGGAGAAATTTCCTGAGAGTTAGAACAATTAACCAGTGGAACAACCTGCATCCAGAAGCTGTGAATGTTCCAACACTGGAAGTTTTTAAGATGACATTGGACAACCATTTGTCTGAAATGGTATAGGGCTTCCTGCCTGAGCAGGGGGTTGGATTAGATGACCTCCAAGGTCCCTTCCAACTCTGTTTCTATTCTATTCTATTCTATTCTATTCTATTCTATTCTATTCTATTCTATTCTATTCTATTCCTATTTCTATTTCTATTCTAAATCTTGTCAAGAAAATTGCAGAACTTTGCCCAGGCAGTCTCCAGGAGTCAACACTGGCATGAAACACATTCCACTCCTCCAAAATGGAAACAGTAGTCAAGCTGTACAACTCCTGGAATTCCCACCCAGTAATGGTGAACCTATATGAATGGTGAAGAGCCGAGGTGGCGCAGCAGTTAGAATGCAGTACTGCAGGCCACTTTAGCTGACTGTGTTCGGCAGGTCAGCGGTTCAAATCTCACCGGCTCAAGGTTGACTCAGCTTTCCATCCTTCTGGGGTAGGTAAAATGAGGACCCAGATTGTTGGGGGCAATGTAAATATATATATACATTGCTTACTGGTGTACACCGCTTAGAGAGTGCTTGCATTTAAAGCGGTATATAAGTCTCATAAATAAATAAATATACCATAAAAATGTATGGCCTGAGTTGAATTTGACAATTTATTTCCCAACTATATCAGCTTCAGGATTTTTACAGGTAGTCTTGACTTATGACCAGAATTGGGACCAGAATTCCCATTGCGAAGTGAGGAAGTCATTAAGTGAGTCATGCCTGATTTTACAACCTATTTTGCCACTTTCCTTAAGCCAATCAACATGGTCATTAAGGGAATCCTGCAATCATTGAGTAAATCTGACTCCCTCCATTGATTTTGCTTGTTGGAAGTCAACTAAGAAGGTTGTCAATGGTGATCAGGTAAGTTTGAGGCACTGCAACCAATCATCAATAGAGATGGTTGCCGAGGGCCTAAATTTTGATCATATGACTGCAGGGATGCTGAGACAACCATGAGTCACTTTTTCTCATTGTTGTAACTTTAAATGATTGCTAAATGAATGGTCATAAGTTGGGGACTAGCTGTATTTTTTTTTTACACTGGGACTACCTATATTTTTTTTACACTGATCAGCACATTCCCTTTTCATTTAATTTACTTTTTAATATACAAAATAACTCATTTTAATATGCATGATGTAATAAGCGTTTTATATGTATTCTAGGGTAGGTAGTAAGCTAAAAACGCTATATGATATTAGAAAAAATGGAAGAAGTTGGCCACTGCCTCTCTCTCTCTCTCTCTCTCCCTCCCTCCCTCCCTCCCTCCCTCCCTCCCTCTCTCTCTTCCCAGTATATCTATAGTAATGGAAAGGTTCATCTTCTCTTGAAATTGAACTTAAATAGATCAGCTGGATGACAAGCTTGAACCATCACAGTGGGTTTTTTTAATACTTGCCAGGAAAGATAAATCTTTTTGTACAAAAGTATCCCCGAGGTGCTTTTAAATGTCTCATTTAGTGGCATATAATTAAGCACGTAGGCAATTTTATTATACCAAGAATTTAGCTTGATGAAGCTGTACCGAATCCATTCACAAAAAGAAAGGTTTCAAGTATCGTATCGTATACCTTATACTGTATGCAGGCCTAATTTAAATGTGAGTCTATTCATTTCTCTTGGTGGTGAACAAGTGTTGGTTCTCTGAGTATCCTTTTTGAAGAGACATTTCAAATGTATTTCAAGATCCTCTTTGAGGGAGAAAAAAAATCCAAATTTGATACTCCAAGGAAGTGCTGTATTTCAAGGCCATAAAGCATTGTTTCGAGCGGTATTATGTCCATGATTTTCATTATCAATGCAACTTTTTTCTGCCATAAGTCCACTGAAATTTCATTTTATCGAGACTGATGATTCTATTTACACAGCCTGCCAGATGTCACTGTTTTTTCCAAGTGCCCATAGTGAAGAAAATAACTTTAAAAAGCAATGCTTTTTGACATGCTCAATTTTGAGCTCCTAATGTCTATTACAAAGAAAAAAGAAAGAAAAAAAACACTATAAGAAATATTCAGAATCCCTCTATAGCAATATATATATACATACATATATATCCCACCTTTCATTTTAATTACAATGACACAGCACAATCCCCTACTACCAATCTATCAAAAAAATTTTTTTACTTATTTATTTTTAATGGCATCTTAAATCACTCATGCAGTCTTTTGTACTGAGCTATTTTACATAATACATTTGCTAACTGGGGTACTGAAACTCCTCAAAACCTAGGAAATTTATTGTAACTTAAATCACACATTCTAATTACACAGAAATATAGTTTATATTATTATATTATTCTTATTTATAATTTACAGATGGGAGAGCCAGTAGTGACTTGGTGCTAAATAAATGAATCAGGAGAGAATTAGCAAAAATTTGAATTTATTAGTCTCAGCTCCCCCCCCCCCAAAAAAATAGCCTTACTTAATGGTGCAGGGAAACCATTATCTGAAAAGCAAAGTTCATAGAGGAAACATAGAGTATATAGTAATTTTTTTGTGATTTTAGCCATGATAAATTTATTTAATTTTCTGTGTTTTCATTGTTACAATTGAGTAAATGAAAGTACAGGAGGTGACATACCGTAGCAAATGCAGCTGTTTGCCAGGTGGAACAACCTTCTTGAAAAGACCCTCAGTAGGCTATTTGACTCAAAAACATGGCCCAGTGTCCCCACTTGTTCAGCTACTCATCAATGATTAAGCTAGATCAGTTGTGGCAAACCTATGGCATGCGTGCCACTGGTGGTATGCAGAGCCCTCTCTGTGGGCACGTGCCCCATCACCTCAGTCCTAGGCCTTCAGCTGGGTTTTATAAAACCTTTTCACTTTAGGCCTCTGCCACCGTGTTCAAAAAAAGAGGTTCAATTAATCAATCAATTTCAACTTCTCGCGGGAAAAAAAAAGATCTCGCAAAATTGGAATTGATTGATTGAACTTTTGAGTCCCACCCAGTCTGCCATTACCACAGCAGCCATGCCCACCCAATGGGCCATGCCCACCTGGCATACGACGATGCATAAGTGGGTTTTGGGTTGCAGTTTGGGCACTCGGTCTCTAAACGCTTCACTATCACTGAGCTAGATCATGCCCTTAGATGATTATGAGTGAAAGTAAGACATGTGCTGGCCTTTAGTGTATAAGGGTCACTAATATATTCACTAAGGATACATTAGTGAAATGTCAGTTCCAAATTTTCCTTTCTGGAGGATATTCTCATTCTTTTACCACTTTTTCCCCCTGCCATTCAATATCAAAGGCTTAGAAAAACTACTAAAAAAATACCTGTTCTATGTTTACTGAAACCTAACAAATTAGCTTGCTTCATCTTGATGATTTTCCACAGTACAAGTGCAATCTTTATTTGTAATTACAGAAGGCATATTTTTTCTATAGTGAAGGCAGAAAGTCAATTTAATTGGACACAGGAAGAGGTTAAGCAACAACCTTAAACAATATTTCTTATTAACTGGCAGACTGTAGCTTTTTAATTTATTTTGCCACTACTGTTAGAAATATGTAAGAAGTATTTTGAACACTTTGCAAGTCTTCGGTTTGCAAAATCTACGTAAAGAGACAATCATACTCTATTTTGTATTCTTTGCTATATGATATCTAACAAAAAGAGCTTCAGGGTAAAAGAAATAAGAAATTTAGCATGGCAAAGTTGTTAAATATAATACAGAGCAGGACACCTGCTTTGAATTTATTTATTTATTTATTTATTTATTTATTTATTTATTTATTTACTACAAATTATTTTATGCCACTTCAGTTGCCAAAAGCTAAATGGCTTATAAACAGTTATCACCCAATAAGCCAATAAGTCATCTACAAGGTTTTTGCCAAGATAATAGCAAAAAGAATACTGAGAACATTAAACAATGCCCAGCCAAAGGAGCAGGCAGGGTTCATAGGTGGCTACAGCACAATGGATCACTATCCAGGTTGTTCATCAAGTCATTGAAAGGCACAAGTACACCATGTCTCTGTGCATGGCTTTCATTGATTACAAAAAGGTATTTGATTCAGTATACCAGCAAGCAATAATTAAGATATTGCTCAACCAAGGTGTAGACTCTGCTTGCAAAAAATTAGTACAATCAAAATACAAAGAAACAATGGCAACAAATTGAACTTAAAGTGGAAATCAACACAGAACCAGTTGTGTGACAAGGTAATACAATATCACCATGAAGAAGTATTTCGCAAACCAGACTGGGCAAAAAAATGGGATAAAAAACAGTGGCGCTTATTTAATTCACATAAGAATTTGCAGATGATGATGTTCTCTTCTTATAAGACCCAGAAGAGCTACAAAGACACATATAAGAGCTGCACAAAGCAGAAGAACCATTTGGCTTAAAAATAAACTTGAACAAGAGCCAGATTATGTTTAATAAATTCACCAAAGAAAGAAAGATTTTAATATACAGAGAAGAACTAGATGTAGTAGACCACTACATATACTTTGGCCAACGGAACTCAATGGAAGGTGATAGAATAAAGGAAATTGAATGACATGTTAAATGTGGTTGGCAGGCATTCAGCAAGCAAACATAATTTTCAAAACAACTTAGCCCTATGCCTAAAAAGAAAAGTTTTCAATCAGTGTGTGCTAACTGCTCTAACATATTCTGGTGAAACATGGACACTAACCTCACAATCAATACAAAAGCTAAAAGTGGTGCCATGGAGCCATGGAAAGATACATCCTTGACATTACAAGACAAGATAGAAAGACCTGCACATGGATTAGAGAACATACGAAAGTATATGATATCATCAAGAGACTAAAAGAATTGAAATGGAAATGGGCTGCTCACATAGCAAAAAGAACTAATGGCAGGTGGACTAAGGCACTCATAGAATAGATCCCACTTGATAAAAAGCTTCCACAAAAGAAGGATCAATGACATTAGCAAGTATTGCGGGCCCAATTGGCAAAGGAAAGCTCAAGATCGTATTGATTGGAAACATGTGGAAAAGGTCTCTATCCTGCAGTGAATAGACAATGGCTAAAATGATGATGATGGTGATGATGATGATGATGATGATGAACACAATATAACAACCAATAAAAGCATCAAAATAATTCTGTAGGAGATTGGAGGTTAATGAGAAGAAGACAGATTTATTGCTTATCATACTATGCTTTCTTTACTTATGCACGAATTATAAGTTATACTTATAATTTATACTTAAACCATGTTATATTTATACATGTTCTCATCATATGCTAAATAATAAGTACATAATTTGCTTATGCAGTCTACATCTTCAGACAGAGGACCAGCATTGGGACGAAAATCTTCACTGTTTCCCTGTTATTTCACTGGATACTATAATAATATATAACTTAAACATTTGTATTTTGTGTATGTGTACACTTTTGAGAGCAGGCAACAGAATTTCATTTTTAATGTGTACCAGTCTGCCCATAGTAAAAAAATGACAATAAAAGTTATCTTATCTAACTATTTGTCAATGCATCACTGAATCCTGAGTCACAGGGAAAAAGTCAAAATGAAGTTAGAAATCATGGAATAATTTGTGGTTTTAATCTACCGAAGCAAGGTGCTTTACCCACAAATTTGTCTTTCATTTGTTCCTTTTTTTCTTCTCCAGTTTCTTTTTCCCTTTTCCCCAGTCCCACATTTGGCAATTAGCTGTGGCAAGTTTGTTGTTTGTCTTTGCTAAAAGAAACTATATAAGTAGGTTTTAGAATATATTTCTTATAAAGTACATTTTGCCAGTAATTGAAAAGTCTATAAATAATTCAGTGCATATGGATGATTGATTACCAGATTCTCCTATTATCAGTAATGATATTTTTGTATCATACATCTTGTTATCCTGAATATTACTGGGAGCAAGAAAGATAAAGCAGAAATATAATTATCATATGAGAAAAGAATAAAACAAGTTTTTTAAAAACTCATGTCAGATGGAGTTCTTCTTTGAGATCAATCTTTTTCTTCATCTTGGAAATAATAATCTGAAGTGATTACTTCTTCCTTGCCAAGAAAGACAACACCCTTAGAAATGACAAATCTTGCTTTGTGCAAATAGATGACAAAGTACATCATGACATCCAGTGGTGGGATTCACTGGTTTGCACCAGTTCAGCAGAACCGGTAGCTAATTTTTTGTTGCCCAGGCCCAGAATGGACTTCCAGAAGTGGCATCCACACAGAGAACTGGTTGTTCACATATTTGAATCCCATCTCATGCCACTCAAGTGTGGACTGAAGGTAAGAAATTAAGTGAATATGTAGCTAGTTGTATTCAATGTCTAAGGTCACTCTGTTAATAAAGAAACAAAAAGAAATATCTACCTATTTGGTACCCCTTATTGGAAATAATGTCCCCCATATTAAAATATATGTATATAGAAAATGACAGAAAATTGTAGCAAGATGAGGTATGAGTCTCCCTTCAGAGATCCCATTTATTTCCATTTTCAAAAGAGTTTGATCTCTAGAGACACAGACTTTGCTGCCCCTGACTAGAAAGAACTGCACATGGAATAATTTTTTAATAGTTTTAGGTGCTAAAAATATGACTGCTTCTGTTCCAACTCCTAAATCATACCTTCTTATTTATTGTTTCTAACAGCAGCTGGACCTTTTCTCTACCAGATGTCCCATAAATTTCTCACACTGGGATATCAGTCTTTACTAAACCTAACCTCCTTTTCTTATGTTAGGGAAGATGGTGGAAATGTACTCAAGTGTACTGTAGAGAGTACAGTATCTTCACAGACAGAGGGAAGATCCATTACTAAGCCAACGAACAAACAGATGTTTTAGATAAATGTAGCCTTTCTTGATTAGCTTACTTTGTCAGGTTGCCACTTCCTGATGATATTGGTGTCACACTGTGCATATTTTGAAAGGTATTTGTGATTGATTGATTGAGCAATAATAGGAGTTTTCTAATTAATAAACACAGACACACAACCTAAAAACAATATCAAAACTGCAGCACAACAAACGAGAGAATTAGAGATAATAGGAATAATAATAGCAAAAATTTAACATCAAATCAGCACAATAAATTAGCAATAAACCACTGACATCTTAAAACACTACAGTAGTTCCTAACAAGTCTGGATTTTTTTTTAAAAAAAAAACAGGAAGTCCACAGTGTACACAGACAAGCTTATTTGGGCAGCATGTTCTTAAGACAGGGTGTCTCCACTAAAAATAGCCTTTCTGTTATAGCCAACATTCTAAAGAAAACTTCAGCTGAAGGACTTAAGATTCTATTGTGTGTATGTATGAAATGTGAGGCTCCTTCTATTAGCCTGACCTCACGACAATGAGAATTTTGTAAATCAGTGTCAGCACTTTAAATTGGTCTTGTAAATGGCCCAGAAGCCAGTGTTGACAGCAAAACACTGGTATAATATAAGCATATCAGTCTCAATTAGGAGTTTAATTGCCTTGTTTTGAGTTAATTGAAATTCCTGGACTGGTTTCAAAATCACCTCCAGGTAAAATGTGTTGTAATAGCTCCAACAGGAAAGTACTGGGGCATAAATAATCATTTTTGTGAGAGTCTTTGTCCATGTCACACTGTCTCTGTGTAAGGCACTTGAAGCCACAGTAGCAACTTTAGCCATCAGTGAACAATGCTGAACTTAGATGTACAGTGGTACCTTGGTACTTATCGTTAATTGGTTCTAGGACACTTGATGAGTACCAAAAATGATGAGTACCAAACAGATTTTCCCCATAAAGAATAATGTAGTGAGTCACAAGGCAGCCAACATTGACAAGCTCTAGCTTGTGCATTGAGTACCAAACTTTTCATATCAAATTCACATCAAAATGTATTGAGTACCAAATCTGATGAATTTCAAAGCAGTTGAGTACAAGGTACCACTGTATCTATAAACCACCAAACTGTTTGGGGAAATGCATCTTCTTGCTATGAATGCAAACATCATTTTTTTAAATACCAAATTCACAGGGCTCTCCAATCATACAAGTTGCAGATAAAGATCTTTCTTCCCATCCAAATAAGAGCTATCTTATATCTGAGGATACTTGAATACAAAACTGAATGAGCACTGAAGTTGTTTATGTGTTCCCTGTTGAGTGCCCTATTGATTGTACCCATCAGGCAGGCAGAATAGAACTGGAAAATGCAACTAAGACCATCCATCTGTTTCCATCATATGGATTTTTCTACAACTCCTAGGATTAAGGAGAAAACCAGTAGGTATAATACTCTTATTTTTATAGTTCCTGATTAAGTACCTAGACATGTATTGAAAATTAACTTTACCTCATATAGATGACACTGCTTTCATAAAAATGAACATTGTAACAAGAAATGGCTTTTATTGGAATTGGTAATATACTTATCTCTGTTATTTAAATATTGACATTTATTCTGAATGGAGAAATACCTAGATAAGTAGTTCAGAATAATTAAATCCACTTTCCAAAAAGTCCTGACTTTGAAATTAATACAGAGAAACACAACGATATGAAGCAGTGAATCAAAGACGTGATATTTATCTATGAATAAATCCTATGCAGCTCAGCTGGATTTATTTGTGAGTAGGCATGCATGAAATTGTATTGTTAAATATCTTTTGGAGAGAAATAAAGATTACAGGATACATGGAAACAACATCTGATTATTAAAGCAACTTCACCCACTTAGGATAATTATAAGAATAAGATGACTACATGGTAATTTTCTTCTCCTCAGGACTTTTAGTTTCAATCCTGCTGTACAAGTTATTGACTTAATGAACTGGAGAAAATATGGGTTTTAAATATATTGAGTATTTTTTTCTGCATAAATGTACTATGTGACAAACATGTCTTCAATTATCTGGTAGACAAGCAAAAATAGCAAACATGGCATGGAGTCTGTCTACTTGAGGGCCTGCCTATCGCCCATAGTGTTTGCTCAGCCAGTTTGAACTTACAGGTTTGACACAATCCAGGTTCCTTCAGTTAAGCTATGCCATCTATCCAGGTCCTGGAAGAAGGATTTCTCAGTTGCAGCACCTGCCCTCTGGAATGAGGTTCTTCCTAAGATCCAGATGGTCCCACCTTGCTGGTGTTTCCAAGAACCTTGAAGACCAAAAGCTTTGCCCAGATATATGACTGTGATGGGATTGCCCCTTTAAAAGAGAAAAGGTGTTTTTATTGTTGGCCAGTTTTGCCACCTGTTTCTTTTTTTATTGCTGTGTTGTTTTTATATTTTATGTTTTTATATATTTTTTGTCAACCACCCAGAGTCATCTGAAGTGAAGGAATGTACAAATTAATTTTTTTTTTTCAAAAATACCTTTTCTGATGAAAATACCTATGGCCGGAAGCTTCCGGTGGATCTGCACGGCGATGGCGGCTACTTTGTAGCCGTCCTCCTGGGTAAGTGTAATGAACCGCTATGAACAGCAGACATCAGCTGTTCAGCGGTTCAAAATCCCCCTCCCGGGCACAGGGGGGGGTAGAGGGTTGTCTGAATAGTGGTAGAGCCTCTTATGCACCCCCCTTTCCTTTTTTTGGGGGGGTGACAGAGTGCTCCCACGGAGTTCAGACTGTCTCCGCTTCCCAGCTGCTTTTGTCCCTAGGGACAAAACAAGCCGTTGCAAACACCTCCACGCTTAAAGTGATCTGGTGAGTTTTTTTTAGAAGCGGACAGAGTTGATTAGAGGATTTATTTTTTTGCTTTCTTTGACTTTATATGCATTTTAAGTTTAAAGATTTATTTTCATGTTTATATTCTCTCCTTTTACTTTTTACTTTGTGCGGAAAGGGAAAGTAAAATGGCGATCGGCAGACTGCCGTTTCTTTTTGTTTTTGCTTTGTTGGGAAGTTAGAACGCTGATCGGTTTCTTTCTTTTTTTTTGCCCTCTTAATGACTGGATGGATTTTAGAAGCATTATTATTTTTGTTATTTAACTTTTTAGTTTTGTTTTTTTGTATTTTTAATAGTCTGGTCTTTTGGTGTTTAAGACTTTTAAAAGGCAGGCTTTTTGATGTTTCTCCTCCCCTTTTTCTTTCCTTTTCTTTTTAATGATTGGAATGGATATTTTAACTCCCTTTTTTTTAACTCCCTTTTTTCTT
Organism: Crotalus tigris; assembly: GCF_016545835.1. Lineage (NCBI taxonomy): Eukaryota > Metazoa > Chordata > Lepidosauria > Squamata > Viperidae > Crotalus > Crotalus tigris. The sequence goes on along the minus strand of NW_024097849.1, from coordinate 11,519 downwards.
TTTATCATAATGATTTTTCTTTTGAGGGAGTCTTGATTTTTTCTTTTTCTTTCTTTTTCTTTTTTTTGAAGGAATTTTTGTAACTTTTAAGAAGGAGTAAGTCTTTTTTTAAGATGGCTCCAAAGCGTCCAGGAACCTCTACAGCTTCTAAATCAATAGTTCCACCTTCCTCTGTGGCCCAGCCAACAACTGTGACAGATTTGCAAGATATGATGGGAAATGTTATAATTCAAATTAGGGCAGAAATGAAAAAGATCTTAGAGGAAAATAATAAGACTTTGAGGCAAGATATAGTTTTGGCTTTAAAAGGAGTTGCTTCTGTTCTTGAAAAGTTGAATTCCCGTGTGGAAGAAGTAGCTGAAAAAGTGGAATTAATGGAGGGAAAAATTGAAAGTATGGAAAAAGAAATGGAAAATGAGATTCTTATGCTTCAATATGGTCAAATGGAATATGCTTTAAGAATAAGAGGCTTGGGATAGTCTTTGCAAGGAGATCTGAAAGAGATGGTTGCAAAGGACTTTGCCGTGATTTTGAATAAAAGAAAGGAGGAAATATTTAGTGAAATTGAAAAATTATTTAGAGTCAACTCCGTGGTGGCAGTGCAAAAGAATTTGCCAAGAGATGTGGTAATTTATTTTGGAAAAAGATCTCTACGCAATGAAATCATACAAGCTTTTTATAAGAAGAGATTTCAAATTGCTTCACAAGACGTCATAATCTTAAAGGAGATCCCACCTAAAATCTTAAGAAGAAGAAAGGACTTTGTTTTCTTAGCAGATGAACTTAAAAAGAGACGAATTTCGTTTAGATGGGATGTTCCGATTGGAATGGTGGTCAACTACTTGGGGATATGTTATAGACTTAACACTGTTGCTCAAGCAAAAGATTTTTATACTTCGGTCCTGGGGGTATGTTTATCGCCATCTATTAAGTTTAAAGCCTTGGAAGAAAAGAATGTAGAATTACAGTTTGAAGAGCCTATATTTATGAAAATTGGGGAATCCTTGGACCCTAAAATTGGGGAACATTTGTTGGAGAGGTCTCAACACGTTCAGATTGAGGAGCAAAAGATAACTTGTGTAGCACATAATTGCAAAGAAAAACAACAACAGAAGAAGATTAAGGAAGCCTCACATTTAGTGGCTCCTGAACCTGCGGGAGAAGCAAGATTTACAAAGCCTTTGGAGCAATCTTTAAAGGTGGAATTGTTGTCTGAAATGGAAAATGGGAAATCTCAGCTTGAGGGGTTTCAACAAGCTGAGAGGAAGGGGAGGATAACTTGCGCAACATATAAAGAAAACCAACAGACTGAGGAGTTTAAGGAATCCCCATGTGTATTGGTTTCTGAGTCGTTGGGAGATTCAGCATCCTTAAAGGCAGAGCTTAGAGCATATCTTTTGAGCTTGATAAGCTTAAAGACGGAGACTGAGAATGAAAATGGATAACTGAGACTAATAATAATATGATAACGGATGGAGAGTGAAAATGGTCAATTGAGACTGATAAAGATTGTGTTTCTTGTGGATGGAATTTGTTATTGGTGAAGATTTAAATGTTTAGTTATTGTTAAAGACTTAAATGTGTATAAGGGATTTTTAAAGTTTTAATTAATGTTTAAATTTGTGTTTTGGAGGGAGTTTATAAAAATGATAATAATATCAGTATTATTATTATTTTCAAGATGAAATTTGATTAAATGTGTATAAGGGGTTCTTAATATTTTATGTTTTAAGTAATGTTTAAATTTGTGTTTTGGAGGGAGTATAATTTGTTTATTTCAACATTTTAAGTTTTAAGTAATGCTTAAAGTTTTGGAGAGAGTATAATTAGTTTAATTAAATGTATTCAGATTTGCTAATGATTCATATTAGATTTTATATTGTAGGTATAGATGTTCAAAGAAAGTTGTGTTTAAAATTGTGTTTTGGAAGGAACTTATATAGAATGATGGATAATATTATAAGTATGATTAGAAGATGTTTAGAGTATATTATAATGTGTTTAATGATTTTAATTATTATTATCTTTTAGAGATAATTTATTTAACTTAAGGTATTTAGATTTGTTTAGGATTTATAGGTGCTTTAAGTTTTTTTTTTCTTTCTTTCTTTTGTTTTTTGAAACATTTTGGATAAGCCTGTAACCAACTCTGGGAGGTCTAGGGTAGGGTTAGGGAGGTTTGGGGAGTTGGGGGAGGGTATGGGAGGGGGGGGATTGGGGAGGGGATTTGTTTTGTAAAATTTTAAAAATTTTCAATAAAAAAAAAATACCTATGGCCAAATGATCAATACAAAGCCTCAAGAAAGACCGCTGAGATTTTCATGCTTTAGAGATGTACATAAGTGGTAAGTTTGTTCATCCCTTGGAGGTTAAGATCAAAATTCCTAGTCTGAGGGGTAGGTCTCCGAAGATTTGCTGAAGATTCTGGAAAAGCTACTCCCAATCAGAACAGACAACAATCAGCTGGATGGAGAAATTATCTGATTTAGCATAAAGCAGTTTCAATAGTAATAGAGAGAGGTAGTCACACGTGCATGGAAAATGTTGCCAGGCTTTCACTGATTTCCCAGTTGAGTGGATACACAAAAATATACATGTATAAAAACACCATCCCAGAGCCTCTGCTGTCTGGTCATTGTGTGGAAAAGACAACCAGATATTCCTCTAGGATGCTTCCTCCTGATGTTCAATAACTCAGTGTAGAGACATTAAATGTTATTAGGATCACAGGATTTGAGGAAAGGGAAAAGAGCAAATATTTTCCCTTTTTCTTAGCAATAGTTGCAAATGGCTTAAGTTAACCCTACCAGTAGTAGTAAGGATTTAAGCGTGGCCATACTGTGCTGGTTCCTGACAAATTCATGCTGACCCATGACAGTCACTACATTATTGTCAAGTTGTTTACAGACCAATTTCTTTATGACCTGCTCTAGGAGTTTTGTTATCAGATTGACCAATCTTTAGTCTTCTTTTTTCTGTTTTTGAAGATAGGCGAATTGTACTATATATCATCTTGCATTGTCCAAGTTCAGTTTATCTCAAAGAGGATACATAATCATTCAGCCGGACTTCAGTATCCTCAAGTGATCTTTTTTTTCCCCTATTCCTGGAGATTTAAACTAATTCAAAGTAAGCTGTTTTTTCCCGACTATGTGACTATCAGTCTCTAACTTCATGTCCTATATCCATCTTATTTCATTTTCTCAAACATTTTTGTGAGCATTTAGTTGGAACAAGCTTCCATTTTTAGGAGTCAGTTTGGTCTAGTGCAGTGGTTCTCAACCTTTTTAATGCCGCGACCCCAACTGATCGTAAGTCGAGGACTATCCAACCGGTTGTAAGTCGAGGATTACCCAACTGGTCGTAAGTTGAGGACTTTCCCTGCCCAGGAGCGCCGTGCATGCATGGTGCCGCCCCCTGCACCGGCCGAGGCATAGCTGGCAAGCAGCAGAGATGGCGCAGGCCGACCACCGGCTGGGCCACCAGCTGGCCCAGCCCAAGGGAGGTAAGGCACCCGCCGGGCCCCATGCATGCCAGCAACCCTCCCTGCACCCGCAGGCCTCCCAGCTCCCACCCCTGGCCCTCTTTTACTTACATTTTTAGTAGTTGCTCAGCAGGGAGGGGTGGAAACTTCCAGACAGCTCACCTTCACTGCAGACAACTTGCAGCACCGTTTGCAGAATGGGACTTTTGGTGGGATCAGCAGGGCAGAGACAGCCTGGACAATTCCTATTGGCTTTTGAAAGCCAATAGAATTAGACTCTATTCAAGAGAATAGAGAACCACTAGTGGTTAAGGCACCAGGCTAGAAAGTGAGAGACCATGAGTTCACGTCCCACCTTAGCTATGAAAGCCAACTGGGTGCCCTTGGCCAGGCGCTTTCTCTTAGCCCAATCCACCTGACAGGGTGGTTGCTGTGGGGAAAATAGGAGGAAGGTGTGTTGGATATGTTCACTGCCTTGAGTTATTTGTAAAAATAAAGAGGCAGGATACAAATAAATAAATTAAATATTTATTTATTGGAATTTTGTTATTGTTCTTTTAGACTTGTTGTGCTTTCAGGTTGCTCTAGTATAGATCAGGGGTGTTGAACTTATTCAAGTCAGATCTTGAAAAGATGCTCTATTCAAAATGGCCAGAGTATCGGAAGAAACAAAATGCCCTTGTGTTCTATCATCCTAGTCCAGACTTAATATGGATCATCGGCAAAATGCCCAGGAACAAAGGTTTAACATAAAGCTATATCCCTATAATTAAATAAGCATTACCCATCTGGCAAGAGCCAGCATGTAGTGATTAAAGGCAATGGGTTAGAAACCAGGAAATCATGAGTGCTCATCTAGGTGACTTTGAGCCAGTCAGTCCTTCTGAGGTCTAGGAAGAAGGCTGGCGGTCTGTCAATCATCCCTGAATTTTACTTATGGGGAGAAAACATTTGATTCGTGGCCTGAATGATAAAACAGGAAGTGCTGGATTAATAATCTTTTGTATAAAGCCAATCACTAAAAAGTTAATCACTGCTGAAACATTTTTCTTGTGTGATTTTTCTTGTAGTCCTGTGGTCATATGAACTTATTTTTCACCCACATGACTGAAATTAGTAAAACAGGCTTTGATTCATGTAGCACACGGGAGTCAAACTCGCCATATCATGTGATGTGTCGCGGTGTATCATGACTTTTTTTTTCATTGCTGGAGCTGGGATGGGTGTGGCCTCCATATGATGCAACCGAACCGGCAGTTTGACACCTCTAATGTAGCACAACAGGAATCAGATACTTTGGCCTGGCAAACATTTCCTTTAATATCTTTATCAAAGATAGAGAGATACTCGTGGGAGGAAGATTCATAATGTTATATAAAATTCTGGCATAGTGGATACTATATTCAAAACATTTCTAAAATTATTATCCATCTGTGTTGTGGCAACCAAATCCATGCTATAAACTGCTTCTAAAATTCTAATTTAATCTGTATAATCTTTATTCTGTTATTATTTTTCAACTTCATTTGAATATCACATTGCTTACAGCCTATATGTAAATTTAACTTAGCTGAACAAATCCCCACTTCTCCTTGTTCAAATAGTTTAAGACAGAATTATTACTTGGACTCCAGATCATAGCAATCCTTGGCCCCAGGGGCTATAAAGCAAAAGGTCATCAAAACTCATTAGTTGGAGAGGGAATTGGCTTCAGTGGTCTAGGTTTCTCCATTTGCCATAATGTTCTATACTGATAATTTCAAAAAATTATTATAAATAGATGCATCTGTCTCCATAGTTGTGTCCAGCATGCCTAAATAATGCCTGCTTACATGAATGGCTACAAATGTCTGTTGTATATAGTGCAAAATACTTAACAAATATCATGAAGGCATTATGGAAACATACTATCCAGACACTAGAACATTATCCAGAACATTCAGAACATTAACACTAAACCAACAATCAAGAAGGAGTAGGGGTAACATGATAGCAGCGTTCCAATATTTGAGTAGCTGCCACAAAGAAGAGGGAGTCAGCCTATTTTCCAAAGCACCAGAAGGCAAGACAAGAAACAATGGATGGAATTAATCAAAGAGAGAAGCAACCTAGAACTAAGAACAAATTTCCTAACAGTGAGAACAGTTAACTAATGGAATGGCTTGTCTTCAGAAGTTGTGGGTGCTCCATCACTGGAGGCTTTTAAGAAGAGACTGGACAGCCACTTGTCTGGAATGGCATTTGGTCTCCTGCTTGAACAGGAAGTTGGTCCCTTCCAATTCTGTTATTCTATTAAGTAAACAATAGCCCAATCAAGGAACGACCAATGCAGATGAACAAACTAACAGTAAACAGCATTCTAATCAAGGAACTCTCAAGAACGCTACCACTAACAATGACAGAGCAAACCATAAAAAATTATAGTATATAAAAATAAGAGCAAACCAGTGGTGGGATTCAGCTGGTTCACACCACTTCAGCAGAACTGAAAGCTAATTTTTTGTTGCCCAGGCTCAGAATGGACTTCCAGAAGTGGCATCCACACAGAGAACCAGTTGTTCACATATTTGAATCCCACCACTGGAGCAAACCCCACTAACTACTAGCTGATGAAGTTATCAAGTTTGGTAATGAAATGTCTGCAAGAAAATGATCAAGGTCAGAGTGCACCAAGGATCCCACAGTTCAGACCAAACTCAGAAAACGCCAAGGACCCCACAGTTCAACCTTGACTACAAATATTATTTTCTATTGAAATGGTCACTAAAAATATGTGGTCATTAAGTGAAACAACACATAACCAGATCTAATTTTATGACTATTTTTACCACAGTCCTTAATTGAATCACAAAGTTGTTAAGTAAATCATGTGGTTGTTAAACAAATCCCTATTTGACTTGGCTTATTGGAAGCCAGTTGGGAAGATTGAAAATTTAATTCATGTGACTGCAAGACCCTGCCATCCTCATAAATGTGAGCAAGTTGCCAAGTGCCTGAACTGCAGTCAGATGACTGCAAAGATGGTACAACAGTTGCAAACTTCAAGGTAAGGTCATCAGTTTAATTAAATAACTATGTGTGTGGTGGGGGGATGGGTGGGTGATACAACAGTTATAACTTCAAGGACAGGTTGTCAGTTTCTTTTTCCTGCACTGTCATATCTTCAAAATTATATTAAATCAAGGACTACCTGTACTTGAAAATCATTGGCATCAGATAAATGGTTGTCATTGGCCTTTCCATCCTGGGGGTATAAAAGAAGTTTTAGTGAGGTGGCTTTTCTTGATTGGCTTACTGGGTTTTTTAAAGTATCTCTCTTCCTGCTAAGACCTTCCAAGCAAATTGACAGCATCACTAGATCCACTTACATCTTGTTGATTTAAGGTAGACATTTAAACCACGGGTCTTCAAACTTGGCCCTTTTATGACTTGTGAACTTCAACGCCCAGAATTCCTCAGCCAGCATGCCTGGCTGAGGAATTCTGGGAGTTGAAGTCCACAAGTCATAAAAGGGCCAAGTTTGAAGACCCTGGATTCCCTCCAGCATCTCAGTTTCTAAAACTTCAAGATAAATTCATCTGATAAAGTATATAAAATACCATAGGTGCTGTGGTAATTATAGAAGCAATTGCTCTAAAGTTATTTTAAAGAGCTAGTAATTAATCTACTTGCCTAGCACTCATGGCCATCTAGCTAGAATGTGGTATCAGAGTTTATTATTTGGGGTTTAAGTAAAAAAAAAAATCCTAAACTCTAATCCAATTTGCATTCATGCTTGGAATAGTTAGATTTACACAAATCAGGGCTAGTATCAGATCCCCAACCACATGAGTTTTACCCATGCTGCATTGCACTCAGTAAAACTTCAATATTCAATCAATCAGAATAGCGCTGGAAGGGACCTTGGAGATCTTCTAGTCCACCCCCCTGCTCAAGCAGGAGACTCTATACCTGGGGTGTCAAACTGCCAGCCTGTGGGCCGGATGCATCATGGCGAAACTGCGCCCATCCCATTGTGGCAATGGGAAAAAAGTCATAATACATCGCAACATGTCATGTGACTTTGCAAGTTTGACACCCCTGCTCTATACCATTTCAGACAGGTGGCTGTCCAGTCTTTTCTTAAAAATCTCCAGTGATGAAGCACCTATAACTTATGAAGGAAAGCTGCTCCAACAACACTTCCTTGCTGTCAGGAAGTTTCTCCTTAATTCCAGGTTGCTTATCTCCCTGATTAGTTACCATCCATTGTTTCTTATCTTGCCTTCTGGTGCTTTGGAAAATAAATTGAGCCTCTTTTCTTTGTGGGAGCTCCTCAAATACTAGAATACTGCTATCATGTCACCCTGAATCCTTCTTTTCTCTAGATTATACATACCCAATTCTTGCAACTGTTCTTCATATGTTTTTGTCTCCTCAGGCCATTAAATATCTTAGTTGCTCTTCTTTGCACTTCTTCCAAAGTCTCAACATCTTTTTTGTAATATGGTGACCAAAACTGGATGCAATATTCTGGGTGTGGCCTTTCACACGTAAGAAGGCTCATTTTAGAATGGATGAATAAAATGTACTGTACATATTATTCAGAAATTCATAGCTGATAAATCCTCCTGCATGTAGATGCATGTATGATTTGTCTGCCTATTTAAAACTGTGGCTTTTTAAAATAGGACTTTTCTCTGAGTCAGTCCCATTCTTATTTCTTGCCCTATTTTAGTGCCCAGCATATCAGGTTTACTATCAGAGAGAGAGTGCTACTGTGTACAGTGTATAAAATAGACAAACTCCATTAAATTGGGATTGGTTGGAAAATTGGTTATGATCTTTGAGCAAAAACGATCACAACTCTGCGCAACTAAAAGCATACAAATAAGCTGTCTGTGCATAGTCACTTGCCAAAGTACCAGGTGCATTTGCTGAAATTTGTTTTGCCAAAAGAAATTCTAGAAAAAGAAAGAAAATTTATAAATAATTTGCTCCAGTTCAAATGGAGACTAAACAATTCCCAAGAAAGAAGAAAGGCAATAACATGGAAGCACCTTTTATTATAATTATTATTTCAACTTCCCTGCAGTTTCCTTTTCTCTTTCTCTCACTCAATGGTCTCTGCACAATTAACGATTCTGAATCACATAGGACAGGGATGTCAAACTCAATTTCATTGAGGGCCGCATCAGCATTGTGGTTGCCCTTGGGGGGGTGGGGGGTGGCCAGGGTGGGTGCAGCCTACTGGGTGGGCGTGGCCAGCTCTACATCGTTTGCATTAAGGGTGCCTGTGGGGGCTTGGGCAGGAGTGGGACAGATCTGAGGGTCTCTGGCAGAAGGGGATGGGACCAGAGCAAGTGCCAAGGCATGGTCCACTGGAGGAGCATCACTGTTCCTCTCAGGCCATGTGGGGGGGCTGGATGATGGTGCGGGCTGTCCAGAGCCCTGGGCAGCACAGGTCAAATGCCCAGCCTGGCCCTTGAGCACCCATGGTACTAAGCCCAGCCCCACTTCCCCAAGGGGGTGCCCAGCTGCAAATTATCTCCTCCTCAAGGCTGCTGGTGCTGTGCTTGCTCTCCTTAGCCAGGTTGCTCATGATAGATATGAGGGCAAAGTCAGAGGGAGGTTCATTCCCTCTCTATGGGAATAGACTTGGCTTTGTATCCAAAGCTTCCTTAGCAGTAGAATGGGAGACCCCCCCAGGATAGGCCAGGAGGAGGAGGCAAGAGGATGGTGAAAGGGCAGCAGGGCAGGATTAAGGCAGGAGTTCCCTCAGACCCTCCCTCTCCTTCTTTCCTTCTTTCTTTCTTTCTTTCTTTCTTTCTTTCCTTCCTTCCTTCCTTCCTTCCTTCCTTCCTTCCTTCCTTCCTAAGTACAGAGTGGTGGAAAATATTTGAGATGGGGGGGGGGAGAAAAACAGACAAGAAATGCAGCTGGGGAGGTGTCACCCTTCATGAGGAATGAAGAAATGCACCATCACCTGGAAGTAGCCAGCACATGGCCCTCACCTACTTCACATATCTGACAGGGGATGCCATGAGCAGCATGAGAGTCAACATTACCTGCACAATGCCACCCAGCCCCCAGACTGTCCAGTTTTGACAGGCAGTGGGGCGCTCTCCTCACAGTGCTGAGAGGTTGAGCCGGGCAGTGCGAAGCCCATCAAGCTGGATAGGTGTAGTAGACGAGGGCCATTTGCTGGCCACTTCTAGGCTATTGTGCATTTCTTCATTCCTCACAAAGGGTGACACCTCCCCAGCATGCACCCAGGGGAGGGGGACGACATGGCAGGGGCTGGTTCCTCGCTGTTTCCAGACAGCCTTGTGGAGCTAAGACTGAATGTGTTTCAGCATAGATGGCCACCACAACATTGTATATTGGCTCCCGGCCTGCCTGGGCCAGGGCCAAGGCAGAGGGGGCCATTCCCTCACTGTTTCCAGGGTGGCTTCGTGGGCCACATGATACCACTTCGGGAGCCACATCCGGCCCCCAGGCCTTGTGTTTGATTTGTCTGACATAGGGGATTTGCAAAATTTAGTCATATTCCACAGATTTTTCCCAACCAATACCTAGAAAGCAATGATGAAAAATCAGTGAAATCATCCTTCATACTCTCTCTTATCCTATAAGGGATTGTCCTAATGTCTAACTAGGGCTTGCATCAAGAATGTTGTTTTCACAATCATTTTTTTCCAGTATTGTCGTAACTTTGAACAGTTACTAAATGAATAATTGTAAGTTGAAGACTACCTGTAAATGAGGCAATGTAACTGCTTTCATTTGCTCAGAGAAGACAGTTTAGAGGAGACTTTTGCATATCTCACTGAAACTTTGCCCAGCCCAATTAATTTGCAACTTGGCATATTTGGGTCTTTTCCCATGTAAGATTGAGAGTATCTTGCCGACGTTTCAATGAGGTCCCACTCGTCATCTTCAGGTTGGGGTCTTTGGCTTCGTGCTTGTGCGAGCTGAAGCCGAAGACCCCAGCCTGAAGATGACGAGTGGGGCCTCGTCGAAACGTCACCAAGATACTCTCAATCTTACATGGGAAAAGACCCGAATATGCCAAGACCTGCATACCTGTACCTGTGAAAATCTACGAAAACAAATATATATATATTGTCTCTAATTATACTAAAAATGCGAATCCCGGGTATATTCATGTTGAGGAGAGTAGTCGAACATCGGGATAAATATAAAAACAACTGTTTAATAAACTAACAACTGTTTGATAAACTTAGCTTTTGTTCAAATCCTGGGTAATGCCATGTAGTAAAAACTACATTATCCTGGTGTTCGTTATTTATTTGTTTTTACTATGTATACATATACATACATACATACATACATACATACATATAGGTCTTTGGTTGTTCGGGTTTTCTCCCGCGTAAAATTGGAAGTGTCTTGGCGACGTTTCGACGAAGTCCCATTCGTCATCTTCAGGCTGGTGTTTTCAGCTTCGTGCTTCGAGGAGCAATGTGTGGTCTTAGCTGTTTCTTTCTTTTAACTGATACAAGAACGCACCAGTCTTAGATTGAAAACTGGAACTGATACAAGGCAAAATCTTTTGCCTTGTATCAGCTCAAACTGTGGATGGCTCTAGTTTGAGAGGGATCATATTTTTAATGTTATTATTATTTTTTTTATTATTGAAAATTTTTTAAAAGTTTTACAAAAAACAAAAAAACAACAACAAAAAATAAAACAACCCTCCCCCAAACCCTCCCAAACCACCCCCCTCCATCCCCCCCGAGCTTCCCAGAGCTGAATATAGGCTTAATTAAAATTTTAAAAATTCTAAAAAAAAAAATTAATCAACTTATAAGGTAATTAACAATAAAATATATATAACAATAAAAACATATACATTAAAAAAAATACTTAGAAAAGAAAGAAAAAGAAAGAAAAAAAGAAATAAAGGAAAATAAAAGAAAGAAAGAATACAATCTATAAAATATCAAATTTAAATACAAGTTATGAAAAAGCTAAATGGTATTTTTTTATAGCCAATTTATATTGTATGAAATTTATCCATTTTTCCCACACG